>NW_021633618.1:0-29286 GCF_004799145.2 Neltuma alba
TTGTCCTTATTTTTTCTAAATTTTTTTGAGGCTTGAAATATTTTTCATAATTATTTTTGACCAATTTTTCCTTAATTAGTCAAACTTTTCATTAAATTGGCTTGGAAAAATATATAATTATTTTCCACCAAAATTCTTATTTCTCCTTGTCACTTTTGACCCTTAATTATTTAAGGAATATTTTTTATTCCTAATTATCATAGTACTGGATGTGACAAATCCTCATTATAATGTGAGAGATGTATGAATCCTAAGTATCATCTCTTGTAATTTATTCATGACAAGATTATTCTTCTTTTTTTCTCTCCACATCTTCATGTAATTTGATTTTTTCAATGTTATATTATATATACATATATACATATCGTATCTTATTTTAGAAAGATATGGACATTTTAAAACTAAAAAATATCAAATTATTTCAAATTAAACTAATATTTCATAGATCATATAATATATTAATTTGAAAATTTAATATTAATTATTATTTACAAATCATTCAATTTGAAGGTTTCACTATAACTCAGAAATCATAAATTGAAATATTTTTAATAAATCACTAATAAATAAGAATTAGAACCTTATATACATTAAAAAAAAAAGAAAATATCAAACTAGCTTCTTTTTCCTTTTCTTTTTTTTTTTTTTAAGTTAGTCCACCCTGGCTAGCATCCAAAGCACATGTTAAATGCAAATTAATATACATCAAATTATATCAACATTAATATCAAGTTGGCTAGATATTGATTGAAAAAAAATGGCAAAATATTATAATATTAGTCTAAATATAATATAATTATTCTTGTGTGAAAATAGCAAGACTGAATTTGGACTTATAATTTGTAAAAGCATATTTTGACAAATGATTTTTTTGTGAAAAAATATATTTTATTTATTATAAGTTTAAATTTATTCTTCCTCCAAATATTTTCATCTTGCCTCCGTTGAACCCATTTAATCTGACACTTCACTTTTGCCAAAAACTTTTATTTTGCTCTCCCCTTCCTTGAGCACTTGCGATTTGCCCTCCTTCTGTAATGCTCTAAACCTCACACACTCCATCTTGCTTTCCCTGAGAGGTGGTGGCTCATTCATATAGAAACTTGGCCTCTGTCCTTTATCAACCTCTCGACCCCATTCAGCATTTGCAATTTTATTAACCTCCCCTATTTGTAAACCCTAGTTCAATGCCTGCTCCTCATTATTCCACTTCTCTTATTGTTTCAATCTGCTATTGTCATGCTTCAATCTTTGGTGACCAACATTTATCTTGTTGTTGTAACCTCTATCCCTTTCAGGTAAGTTATATATATGGTTCTTGGTCCCCTGATCTTGATTCTTCATTCAATCTATAATAATTTTGAATGTTTCTCTCTTTTGCTATACTTGGTCATTAATAGTTAAGGACAAATTTTTAATTGGTTGTGAAAGTTTTAATCTACTATTGCAATGCTGCGTGAGGGTGAGTGAGGACCTTTCCTTTCTCTAGTGACTAGCATTTCTCTTATCGTTATAACCTCTATCCCTTTCAAGTAAGTTATATATATATATGTGGTTCTTGATCCCCTAATCTTGATTCTTCATTCAATCTATAATAATTTTAAACCTTGCTCTATTTTGCTATACTGGGTTGTTGATGGTTGAGAACAAATTTTTTAATTGGCTTCTACTACTGTAATACTGCGTGAAGGTGAGCAAGGACCTTTCCTTTTTTTGATGACCAGTATTTCTCTTGTCAAAACCTTCGTCTGGGCCCAACCTGTACCCTAACCTGTAGCCGACCCATTAAAGTTACACGGGTATGGGCTGCCCTGTACCTGTGATGAACCCATTTAAACCCATAATAGATGGGCTGAGAATACATGGGTGGGTTAAATGGGTTATAAGCAACCTGTTTAGGAATTGACTTTCCTTTTTTTTTGACCAAAAAAAAGAAAGAAGAGCTGGAAATCTGAATCAGCTTAAAGGCCGCTGACAAGTAACAACCATAATCCATAGCTCATTGTCATTGAAGCCAAATTTTCAAGTCAGAACTCAACCCAAATTTCATAGAAAAATGACAAGATCAGGAAGGGCAAAATAATTTATGAAAATGCAGATGATAGATTTAAAGAGAATAAAAAAGTTTCATGGCAAAAATCACAACCTCCTTAGGCCGAATAGATTCAAATTCAATGAATGAGTTTGAGATTGATGAGGCAGAGGCATGGCGGAGCAAAGAGCAGTGAGTAGTTATGGACACAGAGAGAAGATGCGAGAGTGAGATGCCAAGAGGGTGACGTTGTGATGAAGCCATGAGAGTGGCTGACTGGTTACCGTCGCCCTTCGTGTGGTTGAGATCGGAGGTCCATGGCTGAGGTAGCTTAGTAGCAACGGAGGAGAGATGGTGACAGTGATGTGAGAGAGGAGAAAAAGAAGAGAGAAGCAGGTAGAGGAGGAAGGCAATGAAAAAAAACATTGTGAGGAGTAAAAACTGAAAAATGAAAAGGAGTTTGGGAAGAGGAAAAAAGCGGCAACCTGCGATGGGAAAGAATTGGGGAACAACGAAGCAACGAACCTGAGCAACGAGAGGAGGAGAGGGTTTCTTACTTCCTTTTCTAATTGTTTAGTTCTAATTTTAAATGAATATAAAAAATTGATAAAGACGTGTCTAGTGCGGGCAACAGAATTGAACCTGGGAGTTGGGACTAATATAATGCGCAAGACTCCTCTACCACCGAGACAAGGTTCCTATTGTTGTGTGAGTGAGAAAAAAAATAAAATATTATAATACACTTCATCGATTAAAAAAATAAAAAAATATAAATAGGCGGGCATGGGCAGCCTGGGGTGTGCCCACAGCCCGCCCATTTGAGCCTGCCCATTTTATATGCATTTTGGGCAGGTCTAAACGGGTAAAATTTTTCCGGGCTGCAGGGGGGTTAGCAGTTTGCGGGTTCTTTGCTTAGCCCTACCTTCATCCTTTTGAGGTTAGTTATATATATGGTTTTTAGTCCTCTGTTCCTGCTTCTTCATTCAATCTATAATAATTTCAAATCTTACTCTATTTTGCTATACTAGGTCTTTGAGAGTTAGAAAATTTTTTTTTCAATAGTTGTGAAAGTTTTAAACTCGAAATACATTTTATATTTTTGTTGTTATCTATTTGGTCTATCGCTTTGTGTGTTATGATTCTATGGATATTTAATTTGTTTTCTTTTGCCATCAACTCTAGATTTTGGAAAATAAATTTTATCTTGTGATATTGAGTTGTGAAATAGTTTTCTTTTGCCATGTATATGTTGCTTAGTACGTCAATGTTTGAATTGTTCAAGAGGACGCATTTAAATGATAAAACTGAAAAATTTGTGAACAAGTGAGTAGAATTAGTTCATATGAGTATATGTTTGTAATGTTTGTCATATTGGATCACTAAAATTATGTTAATAGCCGGAGGCCTAACTAGTTGTAATGTGAATCTTATTGAATTTTAGTCATATTAAATCATTTGGATTGTGCAGACTATCTAAGGCTATACTAGCATTAGGAAAAAATTTATTGCTTCTTACTTGTTGGAAGTTATAGAAGTTATAAATAGCTATTCTCCAATCCACTTTGCTTTGTTGCTGAACTTGGATTCTATTTGCATATTGTTCAATTTGATAGCATTGGTGAATATGTCATTATTTACTGGAAATTGGTGAATCATGGTATCCTTTCTTATTCTTGGTGCAATTTTATTTTTGAAAATTGGTTTTCTTAAAAACACTCCCATTTCTTTCAAACATGTTCTGATTGTCGTGGATTTATTTTTTTTAAATTGGCATTAAGTTGAGAAGAATCTTGCCTTCCTAAACAAAGAAAAGAACATAAGGAATTCATTTTCTCCTGCACCAATTTGTCAAAGAAAAATTTACAATTTTAAAGTGAATCATGTGTTGAAATTGGTTACTAAATCAACATGTATTCTAGGATAACCTTCAACATGTGTCATGACATCAGATTTAGTTTTTTTTTTCCATCATACAAGAGTGGGATATTTTTATTTCTTTTTGGCTGATTGTGGTTTTGATTGACATTACTACTAAATTTTTATTATGTGATGACGAATTCTTTCTTTTTGGTTACCATGAATTCTTATTTGAATAAAACATACACTTACCTCATGTGCTTCTAGTACCTTTTATTTATAGGATGAGTTTATAAGGGCAAAGGCGGAATTAAGTTTTGAAAGGCTTTTTCCAAGTGTGCAATCTAAGCAGGAAGAATTTAATATATGGTTAGAGATTATAAGGGGTATGAACAAGAAGGGCCACATCTATGGATTTGGATCTAAGGATCATGATCATATTTGTATGTAGAGATAATCTCCTTCCATCAACAACACGAGCATCAATACTAAAATTGAAACTGAATTATGTATGAGGATAATAGAGCTTACACAGGAGAATCAACAAATTAAACAAGAGCATGAAGAGATAAGACAAAATTATAGCAAAATCATGTTTGCATTGGAAGGAATAGGAATTTGATTATCTGAGCCCTCTAGTAGCAATCTAAATTTAGGAAATGATAGTTGAGAGTTATTATTATTACACCGTTGGGATATTATTTCTGGCTTTTAGTTGACATTTGACATTTGAAGTATCCAGGATCTGTGAAAGACTATATATCTTTTAACTACAGTATGTTTGATTTTCAACAAATTTAGTTGTCTTTTGCTACCTCTTAAAGACCTAAACAAATTAATCAAAATAAAATAGTATAATAACAAAAACAAAACAAAAAATTGATTACCCACTGAATTTCTCACTGAATGTTCAATGGCCAATAAGCTGTGGAATTACCAACAGAACGTTTCATGACAAATTAGCCATGGAATTTCCCACAAAATATTTCATGGCTAATTGTTGACAAAATATTCTTTTAAAAATTTCATGGCTAATTAGTCATGGAATATTCCTTTGGTAATTCTATGGTAAATTTTTTACCACAAAATTTGTGACGGGCATTATCTTGTTGAAAATACATCAAAATTTTTTGATGAAATCTCTATCAAAAATCCATCAGAAATTTTTATGGAATTTGAAATTTAGTCGCAAATGAAATTTGTGATGGAATTCAATGAGTAATTTTCTTCCAACGCAAATCCGTCAGCAATTCTAATAGTAATTTTGATTTCTATCACTAATTTTGTCAGTAATTGTTTTCTTTTGTAATGTTAGATTGTGGCTAGCAAGAATTACTTTCATCATTCCATAATACCATCTTATCCAAAAGTTAAACCTTCTAAAGTCACCTTATTCATAAATGAATCACTCTAATAATACTTTATGTCATATCCCAAGAAATTTCACCTAGACATAGAAGTTTAAAATTAGGATAGGGGCCAATGTAGAAACTAGACAGGGAGATAAAATAACTTTTGAGGTAAAACCACGATGAGGTCTGAACTGGTATTTTCGTAATTATCGATTTAGGAAGGGCATAACGGAAAATTTTAAGAAAAATTCTAGAAATTCCTGAAAAATGGTAAAAGTATAAGTTAGAGGTTTTGAGAACTCAGTTGAGGCTCTAAAAGTGGAACTATTATGAAAATAAATTATTTTGGAATTTCCCATAAACGGAGGTTTTTTGAAAAAATATTAGAAAATCAGAGGAAAATAATTATTTTAATTATTTAGAAGCCTCAATAATTTTGGAAAAAATATGAAAAAATCATCTAAATATTTGTTTGAATTTATAAAATTAGTTTTAGGCCTTGGAAGTTTAGGAACAAATTTTAGGGAATTTATTTTCCTGCAGTGACACTAATAAAGGCCTAATTGGAGAAAATTCAAAATAAATACCTAGAGGTAGCAAAAAATTCTGACAATTTTTAGATCATGTTATTATATTAAAAGGTGAATTATCATAGAGAGAAATAAATTTTGGAGGTCTGAAAAAATTATGGAATGTCACTGGTGAATAGTAACCAATAAAGTGTCAGAATGATTTGGGATTTTGAATTGGCTTGTGGCCATCTTTTTGGACCATCCTAGACCACTTGTGCAGCCCACATTAGGCCCAATTCAAGTCCAATTTTGTGCAACTTCTGGACAGCACTATTTTTAATTAAATAAAATGTAAAATTAAGGGATAAAACTTGGAAAAATCTAGAGTTTGGATACTTGGTTAAATATGAAGTTATGATGCACTTGATGGCTGCCAACTCACCTCATTTTCTTCTATTTTGTGCATCCAAAATTAGGGGAGAAGGGCTGGTTATTTTGTCTATAAATACCCCTCCCTAAAATACAAGAAAATGTTGGAAAAATTAGAAAAGGAGGGGGAGGTGTTGCCACTTTGTGTCCAGACCAAGAGAGACTGAATTTGAGAGGGTTTTAAGTAAGGAACCATTCAATTTATATCAAAAAAACATCAAGGTATGCTTAAGCCTTCTTATACCTAAGTTTCAGGCTAGTTAGTTAGGGTTTTTGGCTTGAAAAATTAAAGAAAAATGTTGCACAAATTCAGTTGACATGCTTGACTATTAGGGAAGGATAGAAACCTTAAATATGATATAGAACAAGCTTGTTTAAGTGGTGTACGTATTGATTTATGGTAAAAATCTGCCTAGGGTTCTATATGTTCATTTCGGCCAAGGACAACACATGGGACAACAATGTCTTTTGCATTGATTTGATGATTCTAATGGATTTAAAATGTATTTTTATATAGGGATATACTAAGGAGAAGTGTGTAAAATCATTAGAACCAAAAAAATGGAATTTTTGGAAGTCATAAACCCCCTATTTAGCCAACATGATTTCATGGGGAAGGAGTTTGATTTTTGAAAAACTGATTAGATATTTGGATTTCACATAAAAAATTGTATAGGATTGGGCTAAGAGATTATTGATTCTAAGAGAGAAATTATATTGTTAAAAATCGAAGAAAAAGGGAAAAAATGTTAAGTTAAAGATAAGTATTATATTTAAGATGTTTAGTTATTAATATAGTTTCAATAGGTTTGGTGAGGAGCAATCAAGGAGAAACATAACCCCTTGAGGAGACTAAAATTTCCAAGTGATAAAAGGCAGTATTGAATTATAATTTGATTGTTTATCTTGCTTGCTTAGTGTGATTTGTTGTTTGCTTGGATTGAGAAACTTATGTTGTGATCTTGATTGATTGGATAACTTTGGGTTATGTTTTGGCCAAATGCATTGAATTATGTTATTGTGGAAGGGTTGATGTTCCTCTCCCATTATGATGTTGAGCATGATTTTATGTGGCTTGAGGATGTCTCGAAGTTTATAACATGTCACATTGTAGCTTGCTTGATTTACATGATAATTATAGTTCAATTGCTACCAAGATTTCTATGAAATCTCATTCCTCCTATGTTAATTTATGCACCAAATAGGGGATGGTTCATCCGATGGCAAGGGCAAGGAAATGGTATTGGGATGAAGAAGCATTATGGATTTCATGATATTTTGAAAAGTTATGTAATGCTTTAGTGAATCTTATGTTAAGTTTGTAATGCATTTGGATGATGATATGATGTAAATTATATTTTTATGACATGCCCTAATGTTGAAATATAGAGTGGTGGAATGCCTAAAGGGTATGGAAAAAGAAAAAGGAAAATAAAATTTAAGAAAGAGGTGATTATGGGGTAAAATTTCCTAAATTAGGGGCAAAATTATGACACATGAAATAATGAGCAAATAGTACAATTTGGACCTGAGATTTTGCAATCTTATAGATCTCATTTTTAGCTTTAAAACAAGTGGTAAGCAATTAAAATTGGAGTTTTGTGCTAAGAGTCATGCTCTTCCAAAATTGGGTTAAAATACTAAAAATTCAAAAATTGACCATATGAATAGTGCACTTTGTTCAATTTTCTAGTGCTGTTCTGGATGAAATTTAGTCCAATGAGTATTTTCCTTTAAACAAATCTTAGCAAGGTTCACATGAAAATTGGAACCATCTTATTTTGATTTTTCTAGAATTAGTTATGAATTTTCAAAGTTGACCTAAATTTTAGATGAACAGTGTACGGATAGACTTATATACAAAGTTTTGGAATTGAAATTTCACTCAAAAACATTAGAAAATGTGTTATAATGGTTCCAATTGATGTATAATGGGATAATCAAAGAGGTGTTATATTTTGTCTGTTAGAAAGGGTTTGTAGATGCTCTCAAGGATCTAATTGCTTATTCCATCGAAGGCCTCCTCTTTTATACCTCACTATTTGGAAGGAATTTTCAGATCAAAGCACTATACTACTCTCTTTATCCTACCCTTCTTTTCCAAGATTTATGCATCAATTTTAACCTATCAAGAGCTGAGCCCTTTAAGTGAGTGAGAAATGATAGAACATGGGATAATAAATAATTATAGGATAATTATAATTCTGGGATATTTAGATTTATTAGGATTTATCATTATTTTAAAATTTATTTAGATTAGATTTATCAGTATTTTATTATTTTTATTATTAGGAATAGTTATTGTTACTTTTATTATTATTTTAGTAGAAGCAGATTTAAGGTTTTCATTTTATCATAGGCTTGAATTTTGAATCAAACTAACAATTATTATTTTTCTTTCAATTTCTCTCTGTTTCTTTTCTCACTTTCCTTTTCACTCTCAGATTTCTTCCTTTTTCTTCCTAATTTCTTCATCCTTTCTATCTTGTTCTACATCACCTAATAGCATCATAAATGCAAAAGCACATCAAATATGATTTGACTTTGCAATTATATATTCACATGAATTTTGTGCATACAGAAAACCATGCCTTTAAGGCTAAAGTAAGTGCGTGGAATCCCGGTCACAATTGGCTAACTTATGTCCCAGTCTTTAAAATTTTAGATATTCTCAACCAAACAAAAAAGTGCAGAACCTTATCTATATTAATAAAGGCTAAAATTTATCACCTTAGGTCCTATTGGTAAAAGATGCCAATTTAAGTCTTCATCAAGAACAATTACTTCGTTCACAATTTTGAGTAAAACTAATCTATGTAATATCAGATCTATGGTATGAGTATTACATCCTGTTAACTTTAACCTGGTAAATTGTCACACCTTACTTTATTACTAAATTTCACATCAAGTGTAAGCATTTGGAACCATTTTTCAAGTCATTAAGTTGGAGAAATTTAAATTTTTAAATTTTTTTCTCAGGTTACTATTCATAGTAACAATAAATTTCTCCAAAATTTAAAAAATATAACTAATTTTAGAAAAATTAAAATGATATAGTTCTAAATCATATTCAAAGCTTGCAATGAGATCTTTAAGGGAAAAATACAATCAGAGTATGAATCCAGCTCATGTGTGCCCAGATTTAACATCAAAATGTACTGTTCATTTGATCATTTTTCTAAATTTTTAGAATTTATACCCAACTTTGGAAGGACATATCTTTTTTGTACAAAACTCCAAATTTTATGAAATATCATACATTTTAAAGCTAAAAATATGATCTATTAAAATGTTAAGTTTCATATCCAAACCATCATTTACTCAAAATTTTGCATGGTCAAACTTTGCCCTTAAAAGGTCAATTTTTATCCTTTTCATGCGTAACTTCTTCAAATAAAGCCATGGCCATTCCAACATAATTCGGCTACATATCATAGTATATAATAAGTAATTCTTCACAATTTACACTGCTTAAAAATCATCAAAGTTATAATCCACAATAATTTATATACAATTACAAAATATTCTTCAAAGGCACATAAACTCAATTTTCTTCCAAGATACTCTCCTTGCCTTTCTCCTTACTTGGTCTGACCTCTATTTGGTGAATATTTGAACATAAGGGAATGTGATTTCATAGGAAATCTTAGTAGCAATATGTAACATCCTGAAAATCTTAGCCCTGATATTAAGGGAATATAATAGATCAAGGGCCAGTTAAGGCAAAGGGAATTATAGCTAGCACCAGTTTGAATTTTGAAATTCAGATATAGGCTGGACTGATATTTTAGATATCAGTTAAAAATATTTAATTGAGAATTCAAGTTAGAAATTCTCAAAAATTCCCAAAAAAATCACAAAAAATAGAATAAGGGTCAAGGAACTGTATTTGAGGCCCAAAGGAATTATTAGAAGGAAAATAAATAAATATAAAATTTTATATATTTACAAGAATTTTTTGTTACACGGAGTAAGAGTAATCAAAAGTTAATTATGATAGATATTTAGAGACCTCAATAATTTTGGAAAAAATATGCCAAAATACCTTCGAGGATTATAATAATTTATAAAATTATTCTGGACTTCAATTGATAAGGATGTTAGCTTAATAATATTTAAAACATAATTATCATTGGTAGAGAGATTATTTCGAAAAAAATAGAATTTAAAGAATTCTTGTGGGAATTAAATTTCGAGAAAAATTATGAAACTTCTCTACACTAAGAGAAGGCTAACAGTGTATTGAGATGAATTTTCTAAGAAAGTAAAATTAACAGGATACAGAAAAAATTTATTAGGCACTGTACCGGTACTTAGTGAAACGTGAGGATAACCAAGAAAGTGAAAAATTTAACAAAAATCCCTAACCTATTAGGCCCATAATTCACACCTAAAATGGCCCCAAAAGGGGAAAAATAAGTAATAAAAAATGAAAAGAAAATAGTTTCTAGAAGGTAATTAAAAAAATTTAATCTTGGATTAAGAAAAGTAACCAAGGTTAATTTGTGGTAATCATAGTATGACATAAGAAGGGTGACATCATCCTAATGACATCACATGTGCGGCAAGATTACAAGCTTCCTACCTTAAGATTTATCCATGTGTAAAGTGATAAAAATCAAGCGCTAAAATCTTACCACCTATACCTTGTAATTTCTTCCAACTTCAAGGGCTAAGAGCTAAAGCAAAGCTCTATAAACACCCCTTCTCCCCCTCACATTTTTAGCTAAGAAGAGAATCTAAGGGGAGGTTATGTTTCTCTTGAGTTTAGAGAGAGAAAAGGCTAATTCAAGATGTTAGATTGAAGGTTTTGATGATAACAAATCAAGTATATTCTAGTTTAGTATGTTGATCAATCAACTGATCAATCAAAAGATAATCAATCAAGTGTCAGATAAAATGTCTCTGTTTGCTTGAAAGTTGGTACTAAGTTTGATCAATAAATTGATAGATAATTCAAATTTTATGTGTTAATCGATCAATTGATCGATCATCGTTAACATTGTTTGGTATAGAAGTCTATAGAAAATTATTGATCACTTGATCAATAATTAGATGACCAAACAGCTGATAGATAAAGAGACATAATTCTAGTAAGAGTTTATTGATCACATGATTGATAAATGATTTATCAAAGAGAAGATAGATAAATGGTAAAGTTTCCTACCCACGATATATTCTATTCCATTCACCACTTATCGATCACTTTATCGATCAGAGATTTATCAATAACCTGATCAAACATTGCTTAACAGCTCACTTGATTATCGATATATTTCTGTTCAAGGTTGTTGTTTGGTTCCTTAATTGATCACTTGATCGATAAGTGATTTTTTGATCAAACGATTGATCATCACTATCTCACCGCATCTATTATCAAGTTATGTTTTCGATCACCTGATCGATCATTTAATTATCGATGAAATGATTGATCATCCAAACTTTTGAATATTTTGTTTTCACATAACATGATCGATCAAGCTTTATGCCTAGATCTTTAACTAAGTTTTTCAAACAATATTTTATCGATCATTTAATCGATCTATCCTTAATCGACCAACTACTCGAACATTATACAATCTTTGTTTTCATTGTAAAATATTTTTCTTGACTTTTTATCGATAAGTTTTCCCATTATTCATTTATCGATAAAGTATTCAATCAATGGTCTTTGGAAAACCATTACACTTATACTTAGCTTTATCGATAACATGATCAGTCAAACAGTTTTCGATCACTTGATTGATCATTGACTCATTTCAGTTAACAACAACAAGTTACAGTGATTCTCAAAATCTGTTGAATATTACTCTTCAAGCTTTTCTCAGCTTCATGTTAATATTAATTCTCTGTTTTAATAAATCCAAAGGCTTAGTAGATCTTAGAGCATTATTCCTACACAATCTCTCAAAGGTCATTCTTTTTATTTATCGATTATATGATTGATCAACTGTTAATCCATAACTTGATTGATAAATACACTTATCTGTTTCAAATTCTTTCACTTTGTTTAGTCGATAACTTGATTGATCAGCCAGTTATCGATCATGACTTTGATCAAGGATGTCTAGTTCATGTTTAATGTATCTGGTGATTGATTGATTCCCTTTCCAACTACCACATGAATGTTTATTATTATTACTTGATCAGTTATCTTCATGAGTTTCATTCTAAAGGAAAAACTTATCAGTTTCAAGTATTGTTACAGAATACGAAGCTTAACAAATATTTAGTAGCCTTTAACCTACCATGTCAAAAACATTAATGGCGAATACCGCTGCAACTGGAAAAACACGCAACCGAACTTCTAACGGCTAGAAGCCCTTCAGTCTAATGGTTAATTAAGCTTCTCGAACTATAAAAGGCGCGAAGAGCATTGAATGAGTCATTTGAATACACGAGTTACATTCTACTAAAATTTTTACTGTTACATTCAATACTCTATTTTCTTCTTCACCGAGCTTTAGTGGTTCATACTTATTTACTTTGTGAGAGAGATTGATATACCTACCTTACTCACTTTTAGAGAGTAACTCAAGAGTATGGACTCTTGAGAGGGATTGTAACCTTACAAGTAGTAAAAGGGAGTAATTGAGAAAATCAATTACTGTACTGAGGCATCAAGAGCTTGTTTAATCTTGGATCATAGTGAAAATCTTAAAGGTGTTCTAAGGACTGGACGTAGGTGAAGTGGTTAAGACCGAACCAGTATAAATCCTGTGTCTTCGCTCTACAATGAAATCTTTCTAACTCAACATTCTTTGTTTTTATTTATCTCACTGTTTTCAATATGTTTAAACTTCATAACTCACCCAATTCACCCCCTCTTGGGTGAGACTGCCACTAACACAAGAGAGAAAAAGTCTACTTAAGTTCAAGGAATCACCAAGGTAAGTTCCTAAACCTTTTGTGATTTATTGTGGACTGTTTTTATGTCATTTTATGCTGAATTAGATGGCCATTTTCTAAGGGGAAATACAGCCAAAATTTCAAAAAAATTGAAGGAAATTGATCAAGGGTTTGAAACATAGATTAATCACTTAAAAAGAGTAGGATTTGATTGGTTTTGATTGAGTTTTAGAAAGAAAATCCAACCCCTATGTTAAAGCATCATTTCAGCCAAAATAAGAAAATAGGGTTAGATTTGGATTCAATTCAATTTGACACTTCCAAAGTGTTTAAATGATGAAATGGTGTAGGGAAACACCAAGCAAGGAAGCTTGGAAGCATTAAAATTGAAAATGAAAATTTTGATTTCCAATGGTATATGTTTCAGCCAAACCAAGTTCTTTAGGGTGGAATTGGATTTTCTTAAATCTAAGTAGATATTTGAATCTACATGAAAAATTATGTAGAAATAGCCCAAGAGATTTAAAGAATCAAAGTTGTAAGTAATAACCCAAAAATCAAAGAAAAGGGGTTTAAGGGTTGTTTGGTTAATGTTTTGGTTGAAATAATAATTTGTGATGCCCTATTGTGTTATCAATAGGCCTAGCATTAAAAGAGAAAAAGTATTACTCAAGAGGAAGAGCTTGAAGGAAAGGAAAAGGCTGAAAAGAAGTAGCTAGCATTTACTTTCTAAATGTTACATTGCATTGTATTTATTGTTTTGTGTTATGCTATGTTGCTATGCCATGATGTGGATGAGATGATGATGTTATGTGATGTATAACCCCATGCATGTAATGCATTGGCTTATGCTATGTTAAGCGTTATGAATGAGAAGTATGTTATGTCGTATCCATGGCATGTGCATTAAGTCAAAGCATGTATTAGCAAATTCATTTAGCATAAAATGCTTTGCTTGTATGACATTGTGAATGTGGTGCTATGCTACTAAGATTCCTATGAATCTCACCCTATGTTTAACAAAAACTTAAGGCCTTCATATGTTAGATTTAAAGGTTTTGATGATAAAAAATTAAGTTTCCAAGTAATTTTGAATGTTTATTATATTAATCAATCAAATATTCAATTACTGGTTAATCAAACATGTGTCAGATAACTATTAGTTCATTTTGAATTAAATACTGTTAGGTTTGATCAATCAAGCGTTAGATAATTACTTTGATAGATAACTTGTTAGATAAATGTGTTGATCGATCATGTAATCGATCATTGATAACACTAGGTGAATATATAAGGTGTTTCAGAAATTATCGATCACTAGATTGACAAATGGTTGATCGATAAGATGTCAACAAAAAGGAATAAACTTCCTCTCGTATAACAGAAGGTTAATCGATCACCTTGTCAATCAAGTCATAATCGATAATGACTTAGATAAATCGGTAAGCTTCACTGACTTAGTTACTCTGTCAAATAGTCTTTTATTATCTATCATATTATCGATCATTACTTCATCAATAATCTGTTCTGATAAATTCCTCTTTGTTATATTGCAACACAAGTTCTTCACAGTCATTGATCGATCAAATAATCAATCAGTAGGTTATCAATCATGTGATCGATCATCATCATATCTTTCTTTATTTTTTTCATATCACTTGTTTGATTAAAGGCTTACTCCGGTATTTTCTAAATTTAAGCTTTTTACAATCTTTTATTAATTGATCACCAAACTATCTTCATGCATAATTGTCTGAGTTTTTCTTTTAACTACTTTTTCGATCACTTATTCAATTAGACCTTTATCGATCAAATGTTTGATCATCTTGATTAAGGGTCATTTTCACAATAACTTAGGTTTTTGTCAATTAGATGATCAATCGAGTGTTTATCAATCATGTATTCGATCAATGCACAATTACAATTCTTCACGATGATCTTTCATAAAACATATGTTCATCTTCAACCTTTTCTCATCCTTCTTCAATCATATAATTCTCTTTTGAAAAGGAATGAAGGCATACAAATTTGAGAGAAATAAACCATACATAGAATTTGAATGTACTTCACTTACAAGATCATTGTGCTTATATTTCATCATTTATCAATCACTTGTTCTATCATTATGTGATCCATAATTAACTCGATAAATGCTTACATCAATTTGATTTAATTCTCTTATAATTGATCGATAATATAATCAATCAATGAGTTATCGATCAAGACATCGATCAAGTAAGTTCTTCTCATTGTCTGAATGTCTAATGATTGATTCTATGTTTTTCATCTCTTATATATATATATATATATCAAGAATCATCACCTTTTTTGTTATTTATTTATATCTACTTGAAGAAGAAAGCATACTTGTGCTAAGAGACTTTTACAGATTACGAAGCACAATGGTTATTTTATAGACTTAACCTACTGTGTCAGAAGCATTAATGGCAAACAACTGTTGTAACTGCCAAACACATGCAAGCGATCTTCCAAAGGCTGGAAGCTCTTCAATCTAATGGATAACTGAAAATCTCTAACTATAAAAGGCGTAAAGAGTATTGAATAAAGGATTGAATACACGAGCTACCGTCTGCTGAAATTTACTGTTGCATGTAATACTCTGTTTTACCAAGCTTCAATATTTATCATTTATATACTCTGTAAGAGAGGTTTCTATATCTTTTACTCAATTGTAAGAGTTACTCAAGAGTGTGGACTCTTGAGAGGATTATAACCTTACGAGTAATAAGGGGGAGTAATTAAGAGATTCAATTGTTGTACTCAGGCACTAAGAGCCCGTTCAATTTTAGGGATTTAGTAGAAATCTCAGAGGCACTCTAAGGACTGGATGTAGATCAAGTGGTTGAGATTGAACCAGTATAAACTCTTGTGTTTGCATTCTTTGGTTAAATCTTTCCAAACTTATCTCTATTGTTTCATTCGTTCATTTATTTCATTGTTAAATTTTATATATCATCCAATTCACCCCCTTCTTGGATGAAACTGCAACTAATATTTGGTATCAGAGAAGATATCTTTCACAAAGACTTAAGCGTGTGAAGAGAGATCCAATGACAGGTTTTAGAGATAATGTTCTACTCAAAGGATGCTCAACATCAAAACCACTAGGTTTCAACAGTGAAAACTTTACCTTCTGGAAAATAAGGATGGAGATATTTATTAAAGCAATAGAATATGGTTTATAGGACGTGATAGAACACGGGAATTATGTTCCGATGAAGACCGTTAATGACCAACAAGTACCGAAGAGCCTGAGAGAGTTTGATAAAGAAGACAAAAGGCTCATGCCGTTGAATGACAAAGCCATCATTATGTTGACCTATGCATTAATCCAGAGAGAGTACTTCCAAGTTTCAAGCCTGGAAATAGCTAAAGAAATATGGGAAGCTCTAGAGATTGCTAATGAAGGAACAATCGGAGTGAAATAGAGTAGAATAAACACTCTCACCACAGAATTCAAACTCTTCAGAATGAAAGACGGAGAAAGCATCCGAGATATGGAAGTAAGGTTCTCACATCTCATCAACCATCTGAATGTTCTCGGTAAAAAATATAGCCAAGAGGATCAAATAAGAAAGATACTTTGCGGACTCACAAAAGAATAGGAATTGAAAGTAACAACCATTGAGGAAACAAAAGGAGAATCAGTAGGCTCGGTTACTACACTATTTGGAAGTCTAGTAGAGTATGAGAGCAAGCAGAAGTACAGAAAGGAAATAAACAAGAAAAATCACAAAGGTGTTGCTCTCAAGGTTCAAGAAAGAGAAGATGATGACAAAGAGGATTTAGAAGTGAAGAAATGGTTATCATAGTCAAGAGATTCAAAAAGTTCTATAGGAATAGAATCGAAAGAAGATTTCCATCCAAGAGAAAGGGCTCCACATCCCAAATGGAAATCAAAGACCCGATAATATGCTTAGAATGCAAAAAGCCGGGACACATTAAAGCAGATTGTCCTCAACTATCTAAGACGAAGGACAAAGACAAAAAGAATGAGAAGTTCAAAAAGAAGAAGGCATTTGTAACATCAATCTAGGGAGACAGCTCATCAGAAGAAGATGATAGTGACGATGAGGAAACAGCCAACATCTGTCTCGTGGCACAAGAAGACGAAGATTCAGAGACCGATGAGGTAATCATTCCTATACCTTCTTATGATGAATTGCAATCTGAATATAATGCATTACATTTTGAATTAGTAAGAATAGCTAAGGAGTTGGTAAGCTTTAAAAAGAAGATAAAGAGTCTTGAGGAACAAGTGAAGCAGAAAGAAGCTACACCTCGAACCTGCACAGAATGTGAGCAGAACAAGAAGAAAACCGAGGAGCTCACCAAAACCCTGGAGGAGTTCACAAAGGACAATGAAATGCTCAAAGTGATATTAGGAGCTCAACATTGTACTATGGATAAATCCGAAATAGGATATGATCCTACTCAGGACAAAAGAAAAGGAAAGAAGAAAAGGAGTAAATGATCATATTTGACATTCTTTAGAAACTCTATCCATTCTTCTAATCTATTTGGATTATGTTCCTACTGCAACCGTAAGGGTCATACAACTTCTTCTTGTCATCACAAGAAGAAAAGAACCTACAAGACATTGAAATGGGAGCCCAAAGGTACATATGTACCATAAACAAACCAGACTAACCAAAAAGAGCCCAAGAAGGTATGGGTGCCTAAAACATGATTTCTTTGGTGCAGGTATGTCTCAAAGCATCTGGAACAAATAGATGGTACATCGACAATGGATGCTCCAAACACACAACAGGTGACAGTGACAAATTCTTAACACTTAAACCCAAAAAAGTGGTAAAGTGAGCTTCGATGGAAATCAATTAGGAAGAATAGCAAGAATTAGAGAAGTATGAAGTGACAAAGGAATGAAAGTCGAAGACTTATACTACATTGAAGGTTTATGTCAAAACCTACTCAGTGTTATCCAAAGTACTGACAAAAACAACTGGGTGATCTTCGACTCTGAAGAATGCTTGATCATTAGTAAAGACGATCTACCACTTAAGAAAGAAAAACGGAATGTAAAGCTCAGAGCTCTAAGGGATGGTAACTGCTATACTATTAAAATTGATTCAAAACTCTCTGAAAACTGCTTTGTTAGTAAAAGTAAAGAAAGTTGGCTTTGGCATAAACATCTTGCCCATGTTAATATGAATCAGCTTTTAAAATTAACAAAAAGAGATTTAGTCATTGGTTTACCTAAAATATAGTTTGAACATGATATTATCTGTGATGCTTGTCAGAAGGTAAACAAACAAAGTCCTCATTTAAATCAAAGAAGACAGTCTCAACTGAGAGACCACTCCAAATGCTTCATATGGATTTGGTTAGTTTATCAAGAGTCAAAAGCTTCTGTGAAAACTTATACACTCTTGTGATAGTTAATGATTATTCAAGATTTACCTAGACTCTATTTCTTTCCTCCAAAGACGAGACATTTAATGTGTTCATTGTTTTCACTAAAAGGGTCCAAAATGAGAAAAGTATCTCTATTGTGTCAATCAGGATTGATCATGGAAGAGAATTCGAGAATAATGAACTTGATGACTACTATGATGAATACGGTATCAACCACAACTTCTTAGTGCCAAGAACATCTCAACAAAATAGAGTAGTAGAGAGAAAGAACAAAGTGCTCACAGAGATGGCCAGAGCAATGTTGAATAAAAAGAAAATCTCTTAAGTATTCTGGGCAGAAGCCATGAGTACGATGCTACATTTCCAACAGAGCATATATCAGAACGTTGCTTGGGAAGACTTCTTGTGAGCTGTACAAAGGAAGGAAGCCTAACTTAGCCCATCTGAAGATTTTTGGAAGCAAATGTTACATCCACAACAACAACAAAGAAAATCTCGATAAATTCGATCCTAAAGCTTAGAAGGTTTATTTCTGAGTTATTCTAATCACAGTAAAGCTTACAGAGTTTTTAATAAAAGAACTTTTACTATTGAAGAATCAATTCATGTTGTGTTTGCTGAAATTGAGTCGATTTCAAAGCCTTTAGATGATGATGCTGAGATTGTTCAAAGTTTTGAAAAATTGAGTTTAAACAAGTCTTTGAACAAAATGCCTTCTATAGAAAATGATGAAAATAAAGATGATTCAATAGAAATGTTTTCTCAAGATAATCTAGATCAACCTAAGGCTTGGAGACATAACAAAAACCATCCTCTGGAACAAGTCATTGGTGAAGTCAACGAAGGGGTCAAAACCCGGAGACAAGTGTTCAATGAAGTATGTTTCTTTGTATTTATCTCAAACATTGAGCCAAACAATGTTGACGAAGCTCTATGTGATGAATTCTGCATAGTAGCAATGTAGGAAGAGCTAAACTAATTTGAGAGGAATCAAGTTTGAGACTTGGTAACTAGACTAAATGACCATCCAGTTATCGGCACCAAATGGGTATTCAAGAATAAGCTTGATGAATTTCTGCAAATCATCAGAAAAAAGCCAGATTAGTGGTAAAAGGCTATAGTTAGGAAGAAGGTATTGACTACGAGGAAACATATGCTCTAGTAGATTCGAAGCCATATGAGTACTGATAAAACCCAATTTTTATACATTTTATCCCATATTAATTTAGGATTTAAGTGATAATTTTGAGCTTAAATAGATTTTTTACATTATTGGATTAATTGGTTGATTTTTGGATTTTTCATAAAAATTGAGATTTTAGATTGAAAAATTTAAATATTTTGTGATTTTCTATTTTTGACTTGGAATTAATTTTTTCTGATTCTTTTGGAAACAAGTCTCATATTTTTAGAAAGATTATTTTTAGAAAGTTTTGTAATTTCTTGCTTAATTTGAGTGCATATCTAATATTTAATTTTGACATAGATTTTATTATATTTGAATATAATTTACATTAATGGGTGTACTTAAATTCTTGTAGGTCAAGAAAGAGCATATAGGAAATCCAATGATGCAAGATTATTTCTTGGAATTTAAGCACAATCTAATAGATAATATCAAGTGGGTCAATTAATTACTAATGGGTTTGATTTTTAGATCTAAGAAAATTTCTTTTTCTCCCACTAAAGTAATCCCTCTAGCACGCATTGCATGAGATACTTTTTCCTTCTCCATTCAGACACGCACGGAAAAAATTCAATGTCAAATCCACCACTTCAACAATATTCTTCTAGTCTCACAGCCTCTCTCATTTTTCATTCCATATTCACCCAACAATTATTATCACCTCTCACAATCATCAATTCACGTCTTTTCCCTTGCCAAATTCCCATCTACATCTCATCATTCATGGCTATGGCATCTAACAACTTCAGAGGAAGAGACATGTTGATTGAAACTTAAACTTGCATGGGGGAAAACATAGGAGGAGTGTCACACCTTACTATCAGATCCACTTAGGTTTTAATTAAAACCATTTTGGAATACCTTGAATGGTCTTGGGCTCAAAAATCCATGAAAAATGCTGATTTTTCAGATTTTTACTGTTCATCAAGTAAAAATCCAGTTTTCTGGCCCAACTTGAAAAATTCATAACTTAATCTAGAAAAATCAAAATGGAGTGGTTCAAAATTCTATAAAAATCTATTTGAATGATCTTACAAGGAAAAATAATCTTGTGAACCATTTCCTTTTGAAAAGGTGTTAGGTTTTTGTGAAAGTCACCTCTATCCATTTGACAAAAATCCTTTTTCTAGATTCTAGACCTTAAATTTAAAAAATCATTGAAAATCGTGTAGTTGGCCATTTTTAACGTGCTTCCTATCAATTTGAAGCTCATGACGTGAACTTTAAGCATACCAAAATTTTGTAGAAAATCATTTGGTAACTTAATAAAACATGGCTCTAATTTGGCGTCCTGCTTAGGGATTACAGCTCCAACCATACATGCTTATACATAACCAAATATAAATGTTTCCTCATGGCTCATCACCATATTAATCCTTGGATTTGTAGCCTCCCTTTTGATGATTCAGTCCCTAAAATATTAGTTATATATGGGGGATGAGATTTCAATGAAATCCCAGTAGCAGATCAATCAACCAAAACATCAACATGCACCAATTATAAGCATTCCAATTACAAGCATTCCAACCTTTTGCTATTAATAGGGAACTACTTTACCTCATACATGTAGCACTCTAACATGCAATAGCCAAGGCACATAAAGTAAGGAGTATAGCTACACAATCATCATCATCATCATCTAGTTCAACCACATAATAGCACATGAAATTGCATAGCAATCAATGCAACACTCTACATTAAGGTTAATTAAATCTTACTACCTTAATCCAATGCTCTTTGATTTTCTTGCTTCCACAAATGCCAAACCCTAACATGGCAATCAACAAAAAAGACAGCAAGAATCATCAACCATTCCACATAAAAAAACAACATAACTCAAGGACAACCTTTGTCCCTTAAAGCTTCCACCTTTGTTCTTTAATTTTTAGAGTTTGTTTCCTTAAACCCTAAAAATTCCCTCTTGAATTATTCCTACATGATTTTTCATGTAGATTCCAAATATCTACTTAGATTTAACAAAATAAAATTTCTTCTTTTAGTTTTGAGTTGACCGAACCATTAGGGTTCAAAATCCAAAATTGCAACTTTGATTCTATGGCTTCTAACACTTGTTCTTTAGGTTTATCCTACACCTTTTCATTTTAAACACAATGGAAGCCTTAAAATTTTGAAAAACAAATCCTAAGGTTCAGTTTTGGTCTTGGCTGAACCATACCTCTTGGAGTTCAACCATGAACAACTTTTCAAAACAACACTAAACCACTTGAAATGACTTTGATTCATAATATCCTAACTATGTTTAACAACAAAACCTCCTTCCCTACACTATACCCATTTCGGCTAGCAATAAGAAGGGACAAAAAGTGATTTTTCCAGCCACAACTCAATAAAACAAAGCAAGGAACATCTTAGAACAACTTACCAAGCTTGAATCTTAGTTGGAAGATCAAAATAGCTTGCTTTTCTCTTGATTTCCCTTCAAGGTCTCTCTTTTTCCCTCTCTTCTTGCCTTGGCCGAATTAGTGATCTGATTTAGGGGGAGGAAGAACTTAGTTAATGCACCAAAATATCCCAACCACCTGTTAAGATTAAGGTTTTGATGATAACAAAGTAAGAAATTTATGTTTTAGTATGTTGATCGATCATTGGATGGATTAAGGACTTATCGATAAGCTGATAGATAATATCTCTGTACAGTCAAGTAATTTAGCAGAAACCTTGATCAATAACTTGTTAGATAATGTGTTGATCGATCATTGTTAACTTAGTTGTGTATAAAAGTCTACAGTAAATTATCGATCGCTTGCTCGATAATCAAGAATAATCGAATAGCAGTAGATAAAGGGACATAAATCTGATAGGTATTTATCAATAACACAATCGATAAACAGATTATCAATGAGAAGACAGATAAATGGTAATACGCTCTGCTCATTCTATGTTTTGCCTTAGTCACCATTTATCAATCACTTTATCGATCAGTCATTTACCGATAATATGATTGAACATTGCTTCATAACACTCTGTATGCAGGTGCTTATTTCAGTAGCTTATCGATCACCTGATCGATCAATAAATTATCGATCATATGATCGATCATCGGTACATTGCTCTTAAATCATGTTTCTTCAATCACCGGATTGATAATCAGATTATCGATAATATGATCGATCATCGCACTTACATGTCTACCTTGTTTTTCACACAACGTGATCGATAAATCAGTTCTTTGACTTTACAGGATTAAACCTCTTTATCAATCACTTGATCGATCATTCATTCATCGATTATCTATTCGATTAACCTACATAGCTTGTGCTTTCACTGAATATACTTTTGCTTATTGTTTACCGATAAGGTTATCCATTATCTATTTATCGATAATGTGTTCAAAAATTATTGCTTTAAATTCTATTGTATAACACTTTGTTTATCGATAACCTGGTCAATCAACAAGTGTTCGATCACTTGTTCGATCATGGAGTGATTTCAATCTAAACTTCAACCAGTTACGATGTTTCTCAAAATTTATCATCTATTTTATTTAAGCTTTTCTCAGCCTTCATGTTTGTCTTAATTCTCTATTTAAAGAGATTCAAAATCAAAAGTGACCTTGATCTTCTTTTTCTCTGCATATCAAAATAAAGTCATTGTTTCATTTTATCGATCACTTGATCGATAAATCATTAATCCATCACTTGATCGATAAACTTAGTTATCTGTTTCAAAAGCTATTACTCTGAATAATCGATAACCTGATCGATCAACTAGTAATCGATCAGTACTTTGATCAAGCATGTCTAGTTATTGCTCAGCACATTTAACAACTGATTGATTCTACTTATAAACTATGAATGTTTATTTTATCATTTGTTCGGTTCTGCCTTTGATCTTACTCTGCAAAGAAAAACTTATTGAACTAATGTATTATTACAGATTATGAAGAAAAACCCAACGACTCTCCAACGGTTATCTAAGTAGCCTGTAACCTACCTTGTCAAAAGCATTAATGGTGGAAACCGTTGCAACTGGGAAAACATGCAACTGGACTCTCAACGGCTAGAAGCTCTTCCATCTAATAGTTACTAAACTACCTTAACTATAAAAGGCGCGAAGAAGAATTAAATGAATAGATTGAATACGCGACCTACCCTTTGTTGATCATTTACTGTTACATTCAATACTCTGTTCTTCCATACACTGAGCTTCAGTGATTATCATTTATTCACTCTATAAGAGAGTTTATATTTTTCATCATTAATCACATCTTGTGTGAAACTCAAGAGTATGGACTCTTGAGAAGGATTGTAACCTTACGGGTAGTAAGGGGGAGTGATTGAGAGTATCAATTACTGTACTGCGGCACCAAGAGCCCGATCAATCTTGGAACATAGTGGAATACTCAGAGGTTTTTTGAGGACTGGACGTAGATCAAGTGGTTGAGACCGAACCAGTATAAATTCTGTGTTCACTTTTCTATGGTGAAATCTCTCTAACTCACACTCTCTGTTTCCGTTAGTTCATTGTTTTAATTTCGCAAAATTTTTATAACTCAGCCAATTCACCTCCCTCTTAGGTGAGATTGTCACTAACATTTGGTATTAGAGCAGGTCTCTTCAGTAAAGACTTAACAGTCCAAAGAGAGATCCCATGGTAGGATTCGGAGACAGCGTGCTACTCTAAGGGTGTTCAACATCCAAACCACCTAGCTTTAATGGAGAAAACTATACCTTCTGGAAGATGAGGATAAAGATCTTTATGAAGGTGGCTGAGTATGGATTATGGGATGTGATCGAGCATGGTAACTATGTTCCTATGAAAACCGTAGACGGACAGTAAGTACGTAAGAGTCCTAGCGAGTTCGATGAAGAAGACAGAAAGTTGGTGACTCTAAATGACAAAGCCATCAACATACTTACCTGTGCACTGAGTCAAAGAGAATACTTCTGAGTTTCCAGTCTAGAAATTGTGAAAGAAATGTGGGAAGCACTGGAGATAGCTCACGAGGGGACCATTGGTGTAAAACAGAGCAGAATTAACACTCTCCAGTCTAGAAATTGTGAAAGAAATGTGGGAAGTACTGGAGATAGCTCACGAGGGGACCATTGGTGTAAAACAGAGCAGAATTAACACTCTCACCACAGAATCTGAGTTATTCAGAATGATGGATGGAGAGAGTATCAAATACATGGAGGTTAGATTCTCGCATCTCATAAACCACCTCACAGCACTCGAGAAGAAGTATACTCAGGAAGACCAAGTGAGGAAAATCTTAAGTGGTCTTACAAAAGAATGGGAGCCGAAAGTAACAGCCATTGAGGAAACGAAGGGAGAATCAATTAGCTCAGTTCCTGTGCTATTTGGAAGCCTTGCAGAATATGAGAGCAAGCAAAGATATAAAAAAGAGATGAATAAGAAAAACTACAAAAGTATTGCTCTCAGAACTCAAGAGAGCGAAGATGACAGCGAAGAAGACCTAGAGGATGACGAAATGGGTCTTATTGTCAGAAGATTCAAGAAATTCTACAAGAGCAAAGTCAGAAAGAAGTTTCAGTCAAAACGCAGAGTCTCCACATCCCAGAATGAGCCAAAAGAACAATTATCTGCTTTGAGTACAAAAAGCCGGGACACATCAAAGCATAGTGTCCCCAGCTATCCAAGATGAAGGACAAAGAAATGAAGAAAGAAAGATTCAGAAAGAAGAAAGCCTTCGTCACGTCGATTTGGGGAGATAGCTCTTCAGAAGAAGAAGAAGAAAGTGATGATGAAAAAATCGCCAACATCTGTCTTGTGGCTCAGGAAGATGTAGAATCAGAGACAGATGAGGTAATCTCTTCTGAACCCTACTATGATGAATTACAATCTGAATATAATGCATTACATTTAGAACTAGTAAGAATTACAAAGTCGTTGGTAAGCTCCAAGAAAAGAATAAAATTTCTAGAGGAACAACAAACAAAGCCAAAAGACAACGAAGTTCCACCTCTAGTATGTACGGAATGTGAACAGAACAAAAAGAAAGCCGAGAATCTCATAAAAACCTTGGAGAAATTCACTAAGGGTAGTGAAATGCTCAAAGTGATTTTGGGAGCTCAACGATGTTCAATGGATAAAATTGGAATAGGATATGACCCTGTTCAAGATAAGACGAAGGGAAAGAAGAAGGGTAGTGGTCGATCATATCTTACCTTCTTTAGAAATACTATTCAATCCTCTAATCCTTTTGCACTATGTTCTTATTGCAATCGTAAAGGTCACACCACCTCTTCTTGTTATCACAGGAAGAAAGGAATTTACGGGACATTAAAATGGGTGCCCAAAAGTACTTATGTGCCTAGGACAACTCATACTAACCAAAAAGCACCCAAGAAGGTATGGGTACCTAAAACATGATTGTATTGTTGCAGGCATGCCTCAAAGCATCCAGAACGAACAAATGGTACATCGACAGTGGATGGTCCAGACATATGACGGGTGATAGTGAGAAGTTCACATCACTCAAACCAAAAGAAGGAGGCAAAGTAAGCTTCGGTGGCAATCAATCTGGAAGAATTGCTGGAATCGAAGAAATAGGAAGTGACAAAGGAATGAAGGTTGAAGATGTGTACTATGTGGAAGGTCTGTGTCACAATCTACTCAGCGTCAGTTAGAGTACCGACAAAAACAACTAGGTGATCTTCGATTCAGAAGAATGCTTAGTGTCACACCTTCATTTTGAACCCCATTATACGTCATTTGGAACCATTTGGAATCGTTATATGATGCTCAAAGTAGGTAAAAACCAAAAATTAAGATTTTGATTTCGGTTACTATTCATGTAACCCCTAAAAATCAGGTCAACTTTGAAAAATCATAACTAAATGTAGAAAAATCAAACAGAGTGGTTCCAAGTCTCACGTGAAGCTTATGAAATGCTCTACTTAGGAAAAATATTCATAGGTATCAATTTCTCACAGATCAATACCAGTTTCCACGCAATTATGTACTGTTCATTTGGGTAAATTCTGAAATTTCCAGTATTTTTGCCCAACTTTGAAAGGGCATAACTCTTTCCACAAACTTCCAAATTTAGTGATCTACCACTTGATTTAAAGCTAAAAATATGATCTATAAGTCTGCCAAATTTCAAATCCAGATTCAAAGATTTACTATTTATTTTGTATGCACCAAGTTTGGTCCTTTCTAGTCAAAGGTTATCCCCTAATTATCCTTGTTTTGGCTCTTTCTTAACTTTTTACCCATTCTTAATCATGTGGGACTTAACACATGCTTGAACATACATTCTACTATACTTTCACCTGTTTAAACATAAGCATACATGCTTGACTCCCATTAGGAGCTATTATCCAACAAACATTTCCAAAGTCAAAATATTACATAACAAGTTCCAACATTGACACTAGAGTACATTGATTGTTCATTAGACCTTCGGGACAACTTCCTTGCCTTTGCCCTTGCTTGAACTCCCTCCTAGGTGGTGTTAAACATAAGAGTGAGATTTCAAAGAAATCCCAGTAGCAAGGAATCACAATTTATCATGCATTCCTGCAAACACTACGTGCAATGTTTTTGTGCATTTATCTTGCTTATGTGTTCATGCTTTTATGCCATGGAAAGTAAGCTATCATAACACATATTCAATAGACATAATGCCAAGGCAACATACTTCAAACATTGCAATCAACATTTGCAATAAAGCTTAGTCACATCATGGCACACATTGCACACATACACATTAACACATCAATGTAAGCAAGAAAGCAATCAAATGTAATTCAATGCTACCTTTTGGTACTTGGTCCTTGATTTCCTTTAAGTTCAAGATGTTTTCTTGAGTATTTGGCAAGGTACCTATCAAACCAATACCAATTCCAATCATTCAACAATTATTCAAACACATTCCACATTACTTAAACATTGAACCCTTTTTCTTTGGATTTTTGGCCTAATTGTTTTCCCTTTGATTCAAGAAACCCCCTTGGCCATTCCTACATGATTTTTCATGTAGAATTCAAATATCAAATCAAATTTTACAAAATCAAATCCCTTCCTTAAATTCTAATCAAAACAGAAACGAATTTTTTTACAAGGAAAGATGTCAAAATTTCCAACTTGATTTCTAATGCTTCCAAATTCACTTCCTCCATATAACCCTACACAAAAATGCCCAAGGAGTTCAATGGAAGCATCAAAACCATCAAAATCCAACCTTAAGTCCCTGAATTCCAAAATGGACGAACACACCCCTTTTGGTTCCAAAATTTCCATATTTGATTTCAATGAATTAAAACATACTTCCATAGCATAATCCTACACAAAATCATATTTTAAATCCATTGGAACCATTCAAATTTATTGAACAATTCCTACCCTTGAGTTCTTGAGTTGACTGAACTGAATACTCATAGGTCCTAGGGTAATTTCTTCCATAACCCATTCAAAACAGCACCATACATCAACAACACAAGCTCATACTCAATTTGCTATCCTTTCCTAGCACTTCCAGCATAACAGAAATGAACAGCACTTCCCCCTCACTTTAAGTCACGGTTTGGCCAAGGAAAAAGCATCAAATTAAAGCCTAAACATACCTCAAGGAGTCTTGGATTAAAGCTTGATGATAACCTTGGATTGGAGGTGATTTAAGGAGTGTTTGGAAGCCAAGAAGAAAGTTGTGCAGAACCTCCCCTCTATTGTCCCAATTCTGTCCGAATTTTGAGTGCCTTGTGGGGGTATTTATAGAGCTCATTTGCTGCCCAAAACCTGCCCTTGGGCAGCTATTTCTGCCCCAAATTAAGTGCTAAGGTCGGCCAAAATGAAGGACAAATCCTAGCCACACATGCTTTGACTTACTTTCCAAGAGAGTTGATCCAATGGTTGAAAATTTGCCCAGCACACAAGCCAGCTGTTCTGATCATAATGAGCACGAATTTGGGCCTTTCTGGATGCTAACTAAATGGTAAAAACTGATTAGGAAGCAATGGAACTGATTAGGGTAATTTAAAAATTCATTTGGTCACATAATACCCGATTTCTTGCCCTCTACTAGGAAAAATAGCTAGGGGCTTCAAAAATTCCATTTATTTTCATGATAATTCTCTATATTCCAAAAGTGGGATCTGGAAGTTTTGGGAATTTTTCAAGACCTCTAGGTATTTATTTCACATTTTCTCCAAAATCGGGTCTTTACCGATAGGAATTCGGAAGTAAATTCCCCATAAATTATTTTCTGCATTTCAATGCTTGGAAACAATTTTATAAATTCATAAATATTCCTAGGGAGTGTATCCATATTTTCCTTGAATTTTTGGAGTCCTTAGGTAATTAAAATAATTATATCACTTTAATTCCCCTTTATTTTTCCTATTTTCCCAAAAAAATTAATTTTTTGGGAATTTTCACCAAAATTTATTTTGGGCCATTCTCACTCCCAAAACATCATAGGTGACTCAAAAACCTCTAATTCCACCTTTTCTATTTTTAGGGAATTTTTGAGAACTTTTCTCAAAATTACCATTTTGCCCCTAGGGATCCGATAAAGTCAGTTTCGTCCCATTTTGGGTTTCCATGCTTTACTCATACCTTATGCTTATCAATCATATCTCATTTCTCACCTTTCCATTACTAGGGTTTCAAATTTTGGGATGTTACACTTAGTCATAAGCAAAGACGACTTGCCATTGAAGAAAAAGAGTTGAATATAAAGCTGAG
>NW_021633619.1:0-42581 GCF_004799145.2 Neltuma alba
TACAAAAATCAAAGCTCCTAGACCCACAGCGAAAACAAGCTGTCCTCGAGGAGCCATCTGTTCAGATGCCAAGACATTGGGTGAATCCTGTCCCTTCCCATTAACTTCACTGAACAAAATGCTAGTGTCATTTAACTCATAATTTCTTAAGATAATTCTTACAATTCAAATCACATTTCTAGATTACTTTTCGTAGTGAAGTACCTAGTCAGTGACATAAGAGCCAGCGGCACAGCTAGAGAGATAGCTGAAGGCACAAACAATCCCTGTAAGAAAAGAAAATGCAATCATGAATATACTTGCAAACACTAGTCATTTATTGATACCAGTTATATGACATATGCACTGAGCTTGCGATCAATGAACAACAAGGGACAAGTTTGACCAAGACGTTACATATTTTTTACTTATCACTGCCTGAGGCTCAGAAGAATCTCTCACAATGTCAACTGCTAAATTTTATTACCAGTGTCTTGATGTTTCAGGTCAGATTGTAGCATGATCTAAGCAAACAGATAACACAGGTCCAATTTGCAAGGGAAATAACCTTCATTATTTGCAAAGTGGATACTTGACCATGTATCCACAGCATAGTAGTGGTAACATCGCCAATAGGAGTCCATGCACCACCAGCATTTGCAGCTATAACAACAACACCTCCAAGAATCCTGCAATAAATCTAAATCAGTAGCCCTTGAGGATGTCTAAATATAAATAGAAGTTGCTTTTAACAAAATTGATATAAGCAAACTCATTGAACACTACCTCATATAGGAGCATGTTTCTGAAAGAAACTTGAAGATAGAGGCTCAGATGGGTCAAGAATGAAAATTAATTAAGCCAGATTTGAGGGACTCACTCCTCCACTACTCTTGCCGTTGGGATACAACTATGGCAGGGTGACAGGAAATATCCAGGTATTTGTTTAAACTGTGGCTATTACATATTTAAACTCCAGATAAATATCTACGCACAAGTTAACAATGAAGACACACAATAGCTAAACCTCATAAACAAGTGAAGAATGTTCAAGAATGCAAGTTTAGAAGATTTACTCATGGACTATATATGACCATCAATAAAAGTATCAAGAAACATAATTAATGCAAATTACAGATTAAGTATTCAAGAGATTACCACAATTTGGTATCATCTTAAAAATATATAGTGCTAGAGGAAACAAATGGGGATATATCCTTTCTTGGAGCAAAATTCTCAAGATCCCTAAAGTGTCTATGCTACTATTCTTTATGACAACGAAAAGGGTGCGAAAACCCGATGCTATAAAGTTGCTGCAAATGAAAGTGGGGAAGGGACATAAGAAAATTAAAGAACAAAAACAAGAATAGGAATAAAATCTCCACTCGCTCTAGTTGTGGCATTTTAGAAAAGCAGCCTATATTTAGTCCTTTGAGCATGGATGAGTATTATACTGAAAATAACAGAACATTATTGCACTATTGTCAGAAGAGAGACACATACTTTCGATACTCTGATGGAGGTACTAGTTTCCGCAACAGAGAAACCATGACAATTGTAGATGTCAGGTTGTCTAGAACTGAACTGAGGAAAAATGTGACAAACCCAATCTGCAAAAATAACATTAATATTTTAAAATACCATTTACTTGTAGTTTTTTCTTAAAAAAATCACTGGTATAAACTACAGAGAATTTAGAATAATAAAAATTACCAAAATCTTCATTTCATAGAAAATAACCTCATAGCTACTGGAACAGATATATCAGTCGTTCTTATTATAGACAGATAGTCTATGTGGTCTCGCACAACATATTTGCAAAGCCACATCATGTGTACGGGGGTAGGGACAGAAGAAGGGTATGGTTCTACGGCTGCCCATTCTTCTAAAAATAATGTATTTTATTCCTTAAAAATATGAAAGTTAAGATTATAAGACACCGGAAGAAGTGTTGCATTTCAGCATAGCCTTCACGTTAAGTTGGTAACTGCATCTCTTTGCAAGGAGGAAAGCTTGCAAATACCACCCAATGACAGCCAAAAAAAGCATGCAAGATTTTAACCGATTCAGTCAAATAAATGAGGAAAAACAAAATAGACTCTAGAAAATTCTTCTGAAGTGATAACACGATGCAGAATAAAGCACTCACCACCCAAAGAAGAGTGCGCGGCTTTCGAGTTGTTATATTGTCAGTAACCAACTTAAACCCTTGATGAGCATCAACTATCTCAACAATGGTCATCGCACCAAGCAAGAAAAACACTATTTCACTGACTTCTGCAGACGCATGTGTCAGTTCTGAAGCAGCTACATCAGCTGAAGGAGCCTGAAAAGGACCCAGGAGAGTACAGATATGGACTGAATCATAAACATATACATATCACTTGGGCGGCAAAGAGACATGATGAATGTCAAAGAGAGAAGAGGATGAATGAAGAAGACATAACCAAATTTAGGCAACAAAAACATGGTGATGAAAATGAAATTTCACACCCGCATGCGCAGGGGAATAGATGCGTCAAGTGCATGTCACTCTGCATCCTGTGCATTGTTAGACAAAACCTTGAAAGTGCAATCCAGGTCTCAAAACCCCGACAACATATGCATGAAGCCCCTGATTAATCAAGAATTTACTTATTTTTCAACATTAAATATGAATATTACCCCAATACTCCGTATCACCCATAAGCCTACAGCCATCAACAATCCTACTCCACTTTTATTGAAGGCTAGAGATTCTTCAAATATGATGCCTGCATATCCTATTCCAAATAGCAATGCCATAGCAAGATCCTGTATTTGATGATCATGTAAAACTAAAAGAAGTAAGAATAAAGCAGAATTAGAAAATTCCAAATGCATGCACTTACTATGAAACTTACAGATAGTGACATTGATAAACCTAACCTGATTAGCGGCTACCCAAGAATGGTTAATTGCCAATGCTCCAACTGCAGCTGCTGCGAATATGGCGAGAGCTTTCAAATAATCAGTCTTAGGCTGGTAAGTTTCTTCAAAATCTAGTGAGCTGGTTTCATCTACTGAGCACAGGGGATCACATGTTCCAGATTCTGACATCAAGTCCTGAATAAAATCTCAAAGTTAAGTGTGAACGATAGCATCTAAGAAGTAGATGCTGCAATTTCAAGCAACACCCACGCACAAAATTTCCATACCGCCTGAAGTAATTGGCTGAAGCACATTGATCATACCAGTGTCCCCACACCCCAAAAAAATTGTCCTTTTAACATGTTCTACCTATGTGGTAACCAAAAAAAAAAAAAGCACTTGTTAACCTAAACATGCCTTGGCTACGTCCATCTACTGGATTAAAAGTAATTAGGTGAATTCGTATTTTGGTCACATGATCTCATCTGATTGATTGTCACCTAACAAGTGCTGAATCCCACCAATGAATGTGATTCACTTGGGCTATCATCATTTTTCGTCACCGTCAGGAAGTATGATCAGAGAACTCAATTACTTTACTTCTGAATGTTGAAAGAAAAGATTGAATCATCAATTTAAGATTAGAATCAGAGCGACTAAAAGTGTACTATTAAGTCCCAGAAACCAAAAGGGGGGGGGGAGTCAACACATTGAACATTGCAGTGATGAAGTAAGCTTATTTTAACTACTAAACAAAAGTTTGAATTTTGATCGATTTTCCAATGCTACGGTAAATTTGGGATGTATCATTGATTACAGAATGCATAAACTAGAGAAACAACGGAAGGGGTCATAGAACATAGAAACCTGAAATTGTCTCTCGGGACGTTGTTCAGCTTGCTGCTCTTGAAACGAAGTAGAACCTCTAGCCTTCTCTTCAGCGCGTGCCAATACATGATTACCAGGCAACCTGAGACCCGTAATTCTACAAAGAGAAGAAGAACCAAAGAAGGAAGAAGATGATAACGATAGTGGAGATTGGAAGGTGCGAAGGCCATGAAATGGAGAGTGAAGTGCTCGGCTCCGCAAGTGCTGGGATTGGGATTGTGAAGGAGGCAAACTAGTCCCAACTGGAAAGGTAGCCATTTCCCGTCAAGTATGAGCAAAATAGCAAAACACAACTACGCAGATGACGAGAAAAGCGATCTCCTCGAACAGGCTGCGAAGTACGAACTCAGCAAAATAATTCCCAATTTTTTTTTTGCCAACAAAATAATTCCCAGTTTATCTCATACTCTTTTGAACCAGAAAAGGAAACAAATTAATAATTTTAGTTAATAATTGTCCATTCAGTTAATACTGTTTAAGTTCTACAGCAGTATCATCATTCTATTTTTAATTTGAATTAAATATATAAAAATATCGTTCTCTTTGGACTCGTCTGGAGTCTTGATTCTTGAACTCCATATTGTACGATTGTTAAAAAGGGACCACAAAAAAAAAAAAAAACTCTCTATGCGGGACGTGGAGCTTTATCTGCCTTAGATATTGGCACCCGGTAAGGGAAAATTTATTATTTATCCTTTCTTTGGACAATAAGCTTTGTTCTGAACAAAAGTAGTTTTTAAAATTATAAGTTGTAACATTGTTAAAAATAACAACTGTATTTTGATGTCATGAAATGATTTCAAAATAATCGTACTTAAGTTACTTTTAATTTTTTCAATAAAAGACTTAAAATCCCATAATAAAAAATTTATGAATTAAGAGTAGATAAGCCGTGGTTATTACCTTTTACAAGACTTAAAACTCATTAGTTTGATCCGTCATTTAAAAAAAAACTCATTAGTTTGAATAATGAGAAATGAAACTAAGATTAATATTTAACTCATTGTTAAGATTATTATTTTTTCTTTAGATTTTTTAAAAACTATTTTTAGAATTATTATTTTATTCAAATATTTTTAAATAATTTTTTTGCCATCATTTTTTAAAGCAATACGTCTATAAAAATTTTGACAAAAAAATTTTAAAAAAAACACTATAACCTATAAAATATAAATGTCTTAAGACGGAGGTCAGTTTTTCCTTTTTTTGTTTTTTTTTTGTGACAGGAGGTCAGTTTTTCTGGCTCCATACAAATATTTTATTTGCAATTATCCATAATTAGAAAAAAGGCTAAGAGGCCACGTGTCTATCTCCTGAGTCTGCAACATGGTTGGGCATCTTGGAACGAGAAAGAGCTAGCATCAGCCTGTGTGTCTCCACTCCCACGAAACCAAAAGATAAAAACACAATTCCTGAGCACCGTTTAGTTTCGCTACTCCGCAAGAACAGCAGCCTCCATGGCCCTTGCTCAAGCCTCTGCTTCTTTCTCCGTCTCTATACGCGGTAACCCATTTCCATTTCTATCTCGGCTTTAATTTGGTCCCAAGTTTTCATATTTAACTGGAATTCACCAATTATTCTGCAGATGTTTGTGCTTTCAGCTTACCCAAATCCACTTCTTCTTGTCGATTTCCCCGATCCAATGTCGCTTCCAGAGGAACTTCCTTCGTCTCTGGTTCCCCTCTGTGTAAGAATCAGTGCTTTGCCACTTCTTAATTTACGCCCCTTGCCCTGCATATTGAAAAACTATGCCCTGTTTCCTTTGTAGTTCTCAACACTTTTGGGTTTATTTCTCAATATTGCTCTTGGATTTTGTTAGCTTAGGATTACCTAGCTCCTAGGGAATATCTTCCTTTTGCAACTTATTTGCTCCGGCCCTTGAATTTGACTAAGGGTTGTTTGGATGGAAATCAAATTATGGTTTTAAAAGTGTTTTTACGGTTTACGAAATAAATAAATATGTGAAGGAATTTGTCTTTTTGCGAAAAATTATTTCTCAGAAACACTTTTTAAGATTACCAAACACCAATTTTGAGAGACAGAGAAATGATTTTCAGCATTGCCAATTCTATTGAAAATATGTAGTGTATAGAAATAAAGATGTAGAGAAAACCCTTCATTGGAAATATAGTCACTGCCTCACTGGGTGCTAAACCACTTGAGACCTCGTATTATGAGGCAAATAGTTAAAGTGAAGTCATTAAGCTCTGCTAATTTTTTTTTTTTGCCAGACATTAAGCTATACTAATCACAGCCCTTCACGGCTTATTTTTAGCTAACATTATAGTCTAGTCAGCATACTTCTGGTATTCAACTTTACATTAATTCCAGCTGTGCTCATTTTCATTTTTGGAAAAATTGCTTTCAATCTCGTGATACTAAGGTTTTAGATGAACTGTGACTTAGCTGGCCATCTGAAACATTGATATGCTTTCAAAGTTGCTCTTTCCCGTTTTTGGTTGGGGGTGGCAAGGGGCTAAAACAATGTTGAAATAACATCCCAGCCATTTACCTAGTGATCTAAATGGTACTGATGTTTGACTTTGTTTCTAGTGATTCGGAAAAGTTATGCAAGGCAGCCTGCTAGCAAAGCAATACCTGTTTCAATAAGGTGTGAACGAAGCACCCAAGGAGGGAACAGCTTGGACGTATGGCTAGGCCGGTCAGCTATGGTTGGCTTTGCAGTGGCCATCACTGTTGAAATTGCTACAGGAAAGGGTCTTCTCGAGGTATGATTTATTATCTGTATTTAGCAAGTTATTTTAATTTGATAGCATGGCTACGGTAATGAGCAGAAATGAGCAGGGGAAGAATAACAATGCATCATACCCGTTTCTATCTTATGAGCCTTGCATAGCTTTAATTTGCTCCATGCAAGGGATTTTTAGCTGTTACCTACCTCTCACAACCTGACTTCCCCTTTCAGAAAATGGGACATTTTTTTCCGACCAAACTATAAAGATGTATAAAGAATATTAACCTGGGCAATGGCATTTTAACTCTTAAATGTTTTGAAAATGAACAAAACCGCGAAGTGTGGCGATGCCATTCATCTTATAACTTGATTGGCACCCACAATCTTATGAGCTTTGGCAATGCTTGTTATTTGCATCATTTAATGAATTATAAGTCGCTAGCTATTGGCTCCCTTTCATGCTAGTATGAACTTTTTTTCGAACATAGTGTGGTAACCAAATTCGAGGGCGTTGTGATATGCATATAAACTAGGTGAAAACTAACTCTGATTTATTTCTGGAGATCTGACACCGTCTACTTGTTACTATGCCCCTCCCGCTCTTTCATGTGATATTCAACTGTGAGAGCGGTGCAAAGAATGATTATTAGTTGAATCTGTCGTTGCAAAGGAATGCTTATTTTCTTTTGTTTGGTCATGCAGAACTTTGGACTCACCGCTCCCCTGCCTACAGTTGCCCTGGCAGTAACAGCCTTGGTTGGCGTCCTGACCGCAATTTTTATCTTCCAATCAGCCTCAAAGAACTAATGACTTTTTGTTCGGAGTGTTCATGGCCATTGTTTGCATATTCCGTAAGTCGGAGTTTTTAAGGATGAAATTTTATCCATGTTCGTTGTATAATTGCATTGTGGCAAAGAAAGGGATTTGAAGTTTCAAATCATAACAGGGCTTTTGGAAAAATTAAGATCCCTTTTAATCATAATCTATTTGTATTTCAGTATGCGAAGTTAAAGGCACGAAAATTTACAACAACAAAAAAATCGGTCGATGTACGGTTACTCGGAAATGATATCATAATGTATGGTCCAAAATAAGTTTTTTTCTGTACAAATATAATATATGTAATTTATCACATAGCACTTTATATTTTCTTATCACTTATTCTAATTTTATCTTGCGCAATCTCTTATCATGCAAGTTCTTTTTTTGGTAATATTTGTCTTAGCAGTTTTTTTTTTTTGAAAAAAATTACAATGAGATTCTAAGAAAAGAAAATAATTATTAAAAAATTTCAATAACAATCAAAGCAACTTGTAATGACAAATATTAGGGTAGAAATGATAACTTTTTAAACTTATTTTGTAATTTTTTTTTTTGGATTTGTTGTAATTGACTCTGTTTTATTAAGTATATTATGTAAATTTTGAAACAAGTACATATTTGTAACTCTCGTGCACATTAGTACGCTTTCAAGTGAGTATTACTTCTGATCTTTAATATAAGATCTTATTTAATTTTTATTTTGGTTCTAAATATAAGACTTTAATTCACTTTGTCTCTTGTATTTATTTATTTTTTTAAGATAGTTCTTTTAATCATAACAGTTTTAGCTAATATACTTGATCAGCAAGGATATTTTAAGAAAGATAATACCTATTTGTTACAAATAACTAATTTAACTTATTTTCTTAATCTACTTAAATTAGTTAACTAGCTCTTATATTTAGAACCGGAAATAGTATTATGAATGATCTCATAATTCATTAGATACTTTTTATGAATGTCAACTAAGTATCGTAAGTAAATTGCTCCCGGTTGTTCAATCATTTGATAACCGGAGTCATTCTTTGATAAATGATCATTATGAGTCAGACTCATTAGAATTTGATCAATCCTTGGGTACGTCAGCCCTCTCTTACGGTCTCCATTAGCTCTTCAACCATGTACAATTCTGCTGTGGGGCACGTGACATGCCATCACTTCTTACGAATGTCCTGTTATTTCTTCCCTATATATAAGTGAAAAGAAAGATCAACACTAGTCCTTGTGAATTATATTTCATCAATTAAGTAATTAGTTTTACCTTTAGGGTGTGTCTACTTGGAAACTCGATCGTTCTTTATGAAAAGACAAGGGCTTGCTTTCTAATCCTTGTGAACAAAAGAGTCAGTCCATTTTAGCCAGAGTGGTGAAAAAGGGGATTAAGTGCATCAGACAGCTCTTGGTGGTTCTGTGGTTCTTGACCATCATTTCTCTTTTGAGGCAATTTCGTACAATTCTTTCGTTCGTTTTATGAAAAGGAAAAAACAGAGGCTCTACACCCCAGAATCTAGTTGGGAGAGTATGGATGGCTGACAGATTTATGAACAAGATTGTATTGTGAAGAATTCGGCTGAGGTTGCTGTCCTTGTCAACAACGCTGCCTATGTGGGTGTATTGTGTGACCGACAGAAATTAATTCTAACAAAAGAGATTAGTCCTTTATAATATGATAAACTAAAGTTTAAATTTTTTTAAGAGAAATACTCATATTTAGTACTTGACAGTATCTCGAACTGAATTGTTTCTAATAAAAGTATACCACATATGTGTGTAAAGTGTAATCCTTTTTTTTTTTTGCTCGTTCTTTTTTAATTGATGGTATCCTTTATAGTGCAGTTTTCACAAATAATAAGAGACATTTGGGGTAAAAGGTCAAAAACCCATGTGATGTGTTTGTAATTCGGAAAGATTTGGTTTCTGTTAGTTCTGATATTAATGCTAATAATTTCTCCTTCACTAGCCCAAGCATTCAATCATGAATTATTCCATTCTTCTCTTCCTTGAGCGAGTGCTTTAATGGACTGATTTAATTTTTAATCAATTTAATATGCAGTGAGACGGAAGGAAACAATGAAGAAAAATTAGAGATAGGAGACACTATCTCACACCTGTAAGAATTATTCCCTTTTTATATTCCATCCCTATTTTAATCCCCTTTTTCTTGTATTATCTAAAAAAATGATTCTGATTCAATTTTAAAACTCATATGAATTTGAATAATAAAATCCTTTGCTTCCCGAAGAATATTCATGTACAATATTTACATGTATATAAAATACAGACCGTAAGGTAGCCATTCATTTACGCACTTTATAGAGCACAAGTGGTTGGATTAGCAAGCGTTGTTACACGTAATAAATTAGTGAGAATTGGGAATCAAGTTGGTTAGAGTACCAACTCAGAGTTTGAAAATTACAGGACATTGTTACCAACTTAATCATTAACTAACCTCATCTTTAACAAACCAAGATTATATCAACATTTTTTTTAAAAAAAGTGAATTATATCTCCATATCTGCAATAGAGTTTCAACTTATTTCGTTATAAGATATGAACTAAATTAGCAGTATTAACTCAATCATCTTTAGTTGGCTATACACTCCTCCGGTCCTTAATATATGACCCAATTTTTGAGTTGGTTTTGATCCTAAATATAAAATCTATTTTTCATATTTATCAATTTTCTCTAAATTACCCCTATGGATACTCCCTGAACCATAATCAAATAGAAGAGGGAGAGAGGATATTAAAAAAGATGATTATAGTATTTTAGGAAAAATGTGTCATTTTTCTTATAATTAACTAATTTACCTAACTTTCTTAATCTAACTAAATTAGTTAAATGGGTCTTATATTAAGAATCAAAGGAGTAAAACATTATGGTTCAATTTTAAATTCCTCCCATGTCTTTAATGACGTGAATTGGTTTAGAGGCAAAAGATTCACAACATCATTGACAGGAAACTAAATAACCCAACAAAAAAGAAGAAGAAGAAGCAATTCTAGAAACAAAATTATACTTTTGAGTGATTTAAATACTTAACCCAATCAAGCTCTTGGCGCGACCACAGACAGAATCCAGAGTCTGTGCTCCTACGTTTATTTCTGCACCGCTATTCCAGCCTTAACCAACCACTCTTCTTTGGCCATTTGGTCAACCCACTGTCTCAAAAAGTCTCTCTCTTTCTTTCGTTCATTCATAACACTGGTTCATCTCTGCTTTGCGGCTCCCACTATCGTCCTCCTCCTCGTTCCTTTCACATCAGCTTCTGTTCTGCTTTGCTTCACTGAAATCCTTGTGAGATCTGAGAATGGGAACACGTTCTTCAATTCTGGAACGCCTCTTCCTCTTTCTCATTCTCCTTTTGCGCCTTCCTCTGTTTCAAGCACGCACTTTACCCTCAGACACTCAAGCTCTCAAAGCCTTCAAAGCCTCCGTTATTCCGTCTTCTATCCCTCCGTCGTCTTGCTTAGCTTCCTGGAACTTCGCTGTTGATCCTTGCTCTCTCCCTCGCCGGACCTCCTTCGTCTGCGGCCTCACTTGCTCTCCCGACTCCACCCGCGTCACACAAATCACCCTCGACCCCGCCGGCTACTCTGGTTCACTCTCCCCTCTTATCTCCCAGCTCACCCAACTCACCACCTTGGACCTCTCTGACAACTCTTTCTCCGGCCAAATCCCACCGTCTCTCTCCTCCCTGACCACCCTCCAATCCTTATCTCTCCGATCCAATTCCTTCTCTGGCTCTATCCCTCCTTCCATAATTAACCTTAAGTCGCTCGAGAGTCTCGACCTCTCTCATAACTCCTTCTCTGGGTCCCTCCCAAGTGCAATGGCTTCTCTTGCTGGCTTGAGAAGAATGGACGTGAGTTTCAACAAGCTAACTGGGCCTCTCCCGAAGTTGCTTCCGCCGAACCTGATCGAACTCGCGATGAAGGGGAATTCATTATCTGGCTCTCTGAATAAATTTACGTTCGAGAAACTAAACCAATTGGAGGTGGTTGAGCTCAGCGAGAACGCACTCGCCGGCAAAATTGAGGCTTGGTTCTTTCAATTACCTTCGCTTCAGCAAGTTGATTTGGCGAACAATAGCTTTACCGGCCTCGAGACCTCGAGACCGGTCGGAGGTAACAGTGATCTCGTGGCGGTTAATTTGGGGTTTAACAAGATCCAAGGTTACGCGCCCGCCAACTTCGCCGCGTATCCTGTGTTGTCGTTTTTGTCACTCCGGTACAACTCGTTACGTGGCAGGATCCCATTGGAGTACAGTCAGAGCAAATCCATGAGGAGGTTGTTCTTGGACGGGAACTTCCTGATCGGGAAGCCGCCGGCTGGGTTCTTCACCGGCAACGGCGGTGCAGTGCTTTCCGGCAGCTTGGGTGATAATTGTCTGCAGAGCTGCCCGGCAAATTCACAGCTGTGCACGCCTGCCCAGAAACCGATCTCTGTTTGCAAGAAAGTTTACCGAGGAAGACCATGATCTTGATTCATGGCGTCTCCTTGCGTTGATTTAAAATAATAATAAAAAGATTACCACTTTTGTATTCTTTGCTGAATTATTAATAGGATTAAGGGGCGTTTGACGTGATTAATAAGAGACCTTTGTAAATCACGATAATGGGTGTCTCGGGCAGCCCCACGCAGTTGCATTAATATTCAAGTGTTTCAGACTTGGCTTCCAGTTTTGTCATCGGTATCAGGCTGATTCGGCCGGTGTTCCCACAGCATTTTATATTCAGTTTTTTGGTAAGAGAAATTCTAGAAAAAAAATTAGACTCACCTACTAGGACCTATCTCTATGAGAACATGACAAGCAAGGCTCTTTTTTTTCCTGACCCAATAGGTAGGAGTTTTCCTGCTTTATTATACTCTGGTGATATCTCTCCTAACGTCGTGATTGCAACCACAACAAAGTGACACTCCTCAAGATCAAACCCCTTCTTTCTGATGAGAGAGTCCGATGCCTTTGCCTGAGCCCACAGACAAGGGGTAGTTTTGTGATTTGGAATTATTGAATATTTAAGTAATTAATTAATGTGAGATTTCTGCTTCTTCCTTTCTTTCTTTCTTTTTTTTTTTTTTATATAAAGCATGCGCAAGATTAGGTAAGTTTTACAGGCAGCATAATTATCGCTGTCAACCAGTTCCGAAATGAAGTGAGGAATACTAGAAAAACAAGCAACTCCGCTAGCACAATTCAGAGCTTTTCGAGCAAGACGATCAGCAATTTGGTTGGCTTCTCTCCTGTACCAGGTGACCCGGACCTCCCAGCTCCGTTCCAGCATGCAAAGATTTCCCCCCCTTAGCGAAAGGATAAACACGTTTGAACGAAACTGGAAGCACAAAAACCAGAACAAATTAAACCATCAACATCCGAGGGATTTACAATCTATCCATACTCTTTATTTATACTTAATTAATCTTACTCATTTATTTAACTGTTCATTTGATTTAAATATCATATATTTATTATTAGGATTGTTGGCAGATATATATATTCGGATTTTAGGATCACTTAAATGCCTTTGAAAGTGAGATTATAATGCTTCCTTATGATAGCAGTAACTAAATGAATCGCCAGAATGAACGAATAGGATTTAGTATGAATTAGAAGTGGAGAGAAAGAGTATGGAAAGGATCCAAATCCCCTTAAAAACAAACCCAATATGAAAGGACTAGAGGTTTTAATTATAGAAATCATAACTGTGATGATCATATAAGTTTATGAAGAAAAAAGTTAATTAATTTACGAAAGAATTTAATCTTTGAAGATTGTAACAACAATTTCTCTTATAGCATCTAAATGGAAAAAGGTAAAATTGGATCCAAAATAATTTTCACGGTTAAAATTTTTAAAGGTGCATTGAATAATAGTGTGTTGGGATTAGATAATGACATAAATATAATAAATATTTGCAAATTATCAATAATATGATTTTGTGTGTGTGTGTGTGTGTTTTTTTTTTTTAAAAAAAAGCTTTCGATTATAGAGAAGGATCACAAGTAAAGGGTAAAGAAAGCGGGAAGGAGGGAAGGACACGGATTGGTGGGGTGGTAAAACATGGAGAACCACAATTTAGAGGTCCGTATAGATTAAAAGCAGCTCCTTTGTCGGCAAGGCCCTACTTGCCGTCATTACCACTTCGGGCCCAAAATAGCAAACGGACAACCCAACTACCCTTTTCTGTTGTATGTCATTATTTCTTAATCATCACGACCTGATGTTCTTCATCTTTTAAATACAACCTCTAATCCTAAATATAAAAGTTATTTAATTAATTTAAATAGATTAAAAAAATAAATTAAATTAGTTGGTGTTGTCTTTCCTAAAATATCCTTGCTAATCAAGTTTATTGGTTAGAATTGTCATTATTAGAATGACTACCTTAAAAAAATGAATAAATATAAAAGATAAAGTGAATTGGGGTTTTATATTTAAAACAAAACAAAAATCAAATGAGATTTTTCATTAAGGACCATAAATAGTATATATACATCTAAATTACAAAATAGAGACTCCTCATTTTTTTTAGTCTGAATTAAGGATTAAAAATTGAGAAAATGACCCAAAAAAAACCTCACTGAAATTGAAAAAGAACAAAAAAAGGTGATCCAAATAAATGAAATGACCAAATAGGCATGAGATATGAATTTCGGATTCGTAGACTTTGATAGAATGACTAATACACCCCTAGAGTAAGAAAAAGAAAAGGCAGTTGAATATTTTCACATACTAACACGTTGATTAAAATAAGTTGCAAAACTCATTACGTAAATAATCACTTTCATTTCATAAGTTGTTATTCTCGTTATATATTTAGTAAAATTGTGGGTAAAAGAATTAAAAATAGTCACAAATAAACAAGTTATAAATCCCCTAATGCAAATAACAACTTTCATTATCTAAGTTGTGATTCATTTTACTGGTTTTGTAAAACTGTTTGCAAATAGGTTATAACAAATTGTAAAATTCTTTATGCAAATAGTCATTTTTATTTCACAAGTTCTTATTCTCATTATATGTTTAGTAAAATTGTGTGCAAATAGATTAAAAATGGTTACAAATAAAGAGATTGTAAAACATATTATGGAAATTGATATATTCATTTTGAAAGTTATCAATCACTTCGCAAATGTTGTTAAAAGCTACATTTATTATAATGACACCTAAAGGTAAACATAATTTGCACTTGTTATCAATAAATGTGCAATAATAGTGATTAAATATATTTTTTTAAACAAATTTTATCTACAATCACAAGTCAAATATTATAACAATAGTTAGATAATACATTTGTGTATACAACACTCTTCTTAAACTTCTTCATTGACCCCGGGAAATTCTTTTTGAAACAATATGCATCCACTCTTCACTTATTTGCTTGGCTCTCCTTCTAACAAATTAGCAGATATTAAAAATAAACTTTATTAGAAGATAGTAGAAAGGTAATCAATATACTCTCAAACCTTGCATAAAAATACCCTAGTTCTATGGGTGCTTCTTCTTCCTCTCTCTCTCTCGATCTCCCTTGTTTTTTCTCTACTTATTCTCTAAATTTTACTGATTTCTCTCTCTCTCTCTCTCATGGGTTTGGTGATGAGATTGAGAAGGGAAGATGAAAGACGGGAGGTGCCAAGTCTCAAACCCCAAACATCATAAAATATTCATTAGGAACATATCAGAACGCTGTAGGAGAGACCACATCTTCTTCTTTTTCATCGAATCCTTTGACAATTCATGCCTAGCCTTTCAGTTCGACGCCCTTCAAAGAAGAAGAGGACCTGAAGAGAGAGAAGAGCTCTCTGAATATGAAGTAAGAGAGACAACAAACAAGGATGAGAGAAAGGGCATTAAAGTAATTTGCTAAAATTTGTAAATCTCAACTTAATACCTATAGACCTATTTGTTTTTGTGAAATTAGAATGACTAATCTGGAATTTTAGAATTCAAGTGTTATTTATATGTGATTTTTCCTTAAATTTGACACAACTGCAACTTAAATGATTAAGGCTTTGTTTGATTGAATGAAGGGGAAGGGAGGGGAGGTGAATTGAGGGGAGGGGAGGGGAGGGGAGGGGATGAGTTTTGTTTGGTTGGAGGGAAAGAGAGTGGAGGGCATATTTCTTATTTGGTTTAGGAAGAGAAGGGAAAGGAACTAATTATAAATTGACAAATATATTCTCGCCTCTTTATTTAGATTATTATTATTATTTTATGATGATATTTATATCATAATTATTATTTTTTAATTTGTGAATATTAAAAAACCAGATACCCTGAGACATCACAAATAAATTATAAATGATTATACATCAAAATGAATGTCAATAAAAAAAAATCTTTAGCATATTATATCAATTAACAATAAACTTATAATACAAGTTTTGAACTATTTCATTCTTAATTATATAATGTACGCAACTTCACATACTTAATTAGATAATACAGAGTTTTGCATAAAAAATGAAATTGAATTAAAATACGTATATATGGACACGCATATCAATGAATTTGGAAGATTAATGGCAGAGAGTATGGGAAGATCTCAACGACTTTTTTTTTTTTGAACCATGAAAGATACTTCTATAAACTGAAGATTTCAATGACTTCAACTCATATAAACCAATAAAGAATATATTTATACATAATAAATAAATAATATTGATAATACTGATAAGATGAATGAGACGGAGGATCAGACAAAAGAAAAAGATGTGGAAAATTAATGACAGAGAGCGTGAGAAATGATGAAATCAAAGAAAGAAAATATGCAAAAAAAAAAAAAGAACCTCTGAGAAGTAAAAAAAAATTCGTAAAAGAATAGTAGGGGCTAAAAAGAAAAAAATAAAAAAAAGCAAAAAGTAAAAAAAAATTGTACTAAAAAAGATAAATTTGAAATATTAAAAAACTAACATGGATAATTTAGTCAGTATTTCCTTTCTAAAAAACTCTAAATTTAGAAGGAAACAAAAGGAGGGGAGAGAAGTACTAAAAGACAAAAATTTTTCTCCCTCTTCATTTTTCTGAACCAAACACAATCTCTCCATCCCTCTCTTCTCCTCCCCTCAAAAACCCTCCTAGCAAATAGTGCGTAAGTATTTATAATTCTGTGGTGAGATTATGTTCCCGGTTACCGGCCTTTGTTTGAGCATAATCAAATTCAAGAAATGCATTGTCCTTTAGCCTCCGAAAGGCCTAAACACATGCTTCTGCTCTGCTTCATCCCTAAAATGGTTGGTTTCACTTGGAACCGGAATCTTTTTGAGAAAATTAACCTTCTGATTCTTATACTCTTGACTTTGTTGCAAGTTAACATCTGAACTTTAATTTAGCACAACTTAATCTTTCAATTTAAGTTCATTTGTAATTGAGTCCCTGAACTGAACTTTGATTACATACAACCTAACCTTTGAAAAATTTAGGATGTGAACTAAAATTTTAAATGGTTCCTAGCTGAATTAAAGTTTAAGGGATAAATGAGTTGCACTAAATTGAAGTTAAGGAGTGGAGTTGTAAGAAGTCAAAACTATCGGTACAAAAAAACTAATTTTGTTCTTGGACCTGAAAAGTCCAAAATAATATACGTGCTAAACCCAATAACCCATTCCACATCAACTCGCTCGCCGGTTATACTATCTTCAGTCATTAATATAAGATTTTATTTGATTTTTATTTTGGTCTTAAATATAAGACGTCAATTCATTTTATCTTTCATATTTATATATATATTTTTTCCAAAGTAGTCTTTCTAATAATAGTAGTTCTAGCCAATACACTTGATTAGTAAAAATATTTTAAAAAAGATAATATATAGTTATTACAAATAACTAATTTAACTTATTTCTTTAATCTCTTCAAATTAGTTAATTAGCTCTTATAATTAGGATGAGAGGCAGTATTACCTTGCCGTATACACGTCATCTTCATAGTCAATTTATACAAACCTAATCATGTTGTGGCTGTGATGCCAAGTTGATTCCAACCTTGCAAACATACAATCGTCCTCAGCGCGACGCTGTGGTTGGCATCTATTGGAATTTGGAACCAAGGCAGGTCAAGTGAATCACATTCTTAGGGCCAATGTCTCATCAAAATCCATCACAGACCCTTAAAAGCTCTCTCCAGTCTCCACGATTTAAGAGAATTTTCTTTTCGGAACTCGGAAGACCTGTGATCCCCCTCGAAAATATGGATAAATAAAAATGAATGGGTTCCATAATAAATACAAATAATGTGGTCTTGGTGTTTAAATTCGGGGCTAACGGAAGGATACATAAGCCACGTGATCTGGGTGTTTGGTTATGAGCCATATAAACAATTCTAAAGAATCAAAATCCAACTCGCTCGAGCAAATGTGGCAACGTCATCCATTACGTATAACAAATAGAGGCATTTAAATTATCAAAACCCAGAATCCATTTAGCTTCATCAGTATCCTGACATATATATCAACATTTAACACGCACATATGGATAGAGATATTTTATTACGCACCTATAGTATACATTCATGCCTATATATATATATATATATATATATATTGCCAACCATTCCCACTTGTATATTCAAATTCTTAACATGTCCTGAGGCATAAAATCATATGTTTTAGCACTGTTATCTCTTTTTGTTTATGTTCCTTCTTGTTTTGCTCTGCTCACACCTTCGTTCACTATGGATTTCTTGCTAAGATAATCTCTGCTCTTCTTTATTGGCCTGTTGAGCCTCGCAATCTCACTACTCCATCCCGCCGTTGCCACCACCGCAGCCTACCCAACCACTCCCGCTGCTGGTTCTGGCGAATGCTTGCTAGGGGGCGGCGACGATGTCCTCACGCCTCCTCGTCGAGAAGTTCACGGCAATGGCCGAATCTTCGATATCAGTCACAAGTATGTCCCCGACATGCCCGTTTTTGAGTCTAAGGATGGCCTTGGCCACTTCCTCTGGCTTCAAACGAGCATGAAAAACGGGTCTTTTGCTAATATCTCAGAAATGAAGTTCCTCACTCACACAGGAACCCATGTTGACGCTCCGGGTCACTTCTTCGACCACTACTTCGATGCGGGGTTTGACGTCGATACACTTGATTTGGAAGTCCTCAATGGTGAGTAATAATCGTGATGTTTCTGTTTGATTGTTTGATGCTGTTCATTTGATTTTGGTCCCCTTGTCTTCCTCCACTGAACTTCTTTTCAGTTTTTAGTCTCATATATATGTGCTGGTCATGTTCATCTTATGCATTTTATTTTTATTTTGAGCTTTCGCCTCTCGCTGGTTGAGTTTGTCCGAACTTTTATAACCTGCTTGAAATTTGTAAGGCAAATTGTGGTATATTATGCCGACTCTTAATATAAGAACTAGTTTAATATTCAATGTGGTTTTAAATATAACATCTTAATTTATTTTGTCTCTCTCAGATCTTATACATTTTGCTCAAAATAATCCTTCTAATAGTTGCACCTATTAAATATTTTATCAAATAGTAGTTCTAACTAATATATATGATTAGTAAGGGTATTTTAGAAAAGATACCACCTATTTATTATGAAGAACTAACTCAACAAATTTTCTCAATCTACTCAAATTAGTAAACTAATTTATATATTAAGTGCTACTATGTAATACTCCTCCGGTCCTTAATATAAGACCCATTCAACTAATTTGATTAGATTAAGGAAGTTAGGTAAGTTAGTTAATTATAAGAAAAGTGACATATTTTTTCTAAAACACCATAATCATCTTTCTTAATACCCCCTCTCCCTCTTTTATTTGATTATGGTTGAGGGAGTATTCATAGGGGTAATTTAGAGAAAATTGATAAATATGAGAAATGGCTCTTATATTTAGGACCAAAACCAACTCAAGAATTGGGTCCTATATTAAGGACCGGAGGAGTAATATTTTTGCTGGGGCATCCCGAGCCTACGGTTCTGTCTATTGTGCATTTACCAGGGGATGTTTTTCTTTTCATTATTCTCTTTAGTGGCATCATCGTTCATGTTAAATCAGTAAAATTGCTATTGTAATTAATAAGCTTGTCTCTGACTTTCTGTATGTAGGTCCTGCACTTTTGGTCGATGTTCCAAGAGATTCAAACATAACTGGTATGTGTAACTAATGATTTAACTCATTCAAGACGTATTATTTTTGTCGTTGCTAGTTACTTGCGGTACAGAGGGGTCAAAAAGTGTGGCCACTTAGGAGGACTTTGCCAATTTTGGGCTTAGATGGAAACTATCGTGTCTATGGCATTCATGGAGTTCACTCTCTCTCCCTATATGCCTATAAATTTTTTTGGATAAATATAGCTTTTCTGTTCAAGAATTGTGTGTAACTTAATGGCCCTCTCAACTATGGAGTGGATGGAATTGAATTTGAGTATGAACTTTATTTCAGCCGAAGTTATGAAGTCATTAAAAATTCCAAGGGGTGTACGTCGTGTGCTCTTCAGAACATTGAATACTGACAGGTAAACTTCTGCAAATTGTCTGTATTGGTGCTGATGTAAGGAGTATATTCTTTTATCAGTCTGGCATAAAACGAAGACTCAGTCAATTCCCTTTTGGTTTATTTAGAAGTGCTTCTTTGCTATACTTCCATAGTACTAACAGAAGAACTACCATGATCTAAAAGCTATATGTGAATTAAACATACTATATTTGTAGGCGGCTGATGTTTCAAAAGGAATTCGACGCAAGCTATGGGGGATTCATGGTGGACGGAGCAAAATGGCTTGCAGAGAACACTGACATCAAACTCACAGGCAAGATATAAATTTTTACTTTTAGGTTCAGTGTATTTCCCGAGGGCATCTTCTCTGCCGTTTTGTCCTCATTGAATAACCAGGTCAATATAACTTTGAACAGATGGACATCTCGACATTCTTTTTCCGCTGTGACAATACAGGTGTTTCATGGATCTCATGCCAGTTTAGATAAACATTCAATCATGTTTTTGCATATAAATGAGAAGAACACCATTTAGTTTCTTTTATTTTCTAGTTGAGAGATGTTCCAGCATAATTTTGAGTAGTTGTATGATCAAGCGGCTCTATGGGCTTAAAGTAGCCTTATCTTTATGTTGGATACAAAATTTTTCAGGTCTTAGGAGGAATCTGAGGCGGCAAATAAATTAGCCTTTCAGAAGATTATTCTGAATCTGTGACCTATCTTCCCATTTAAAATGCCGTATCTGGGTTTTTATGTGCAAAACTTGGGGTGTTTTTCACTGTGTAGCTATGGAGCATAACCATCTCTTGTGTTTACACTTCCATTTTCTGTAATGGAATGCAGGTGTCGATTATTTATCTGCTGCTGCTTACGATGATTTGATTTCATCTCATCTAGCTTTTCTTGAAGGCAGGGTGAGTAAACATTATGGTTAAGATTTGAGAATGCATGTGTCATGGTTTACTAATAGGCAATACTACCTCCGATTTAAATATACAATCTAGTTTGTAGCTTTCTGATCATACATCACGTCTTCTGGCTCAATATGTATTATTGGATAGTTTTATGAAAGTGTGAGCTGAGATTTGGAAGCGTTCAATTTTGTTACAGTATGTTCACTGGAAAAGAATGAGAATTTATTTGAGGCATATACTAAGAAGTATGAACGCTTCAGGAAATCATTCTGGTGGAAGCCCTGAAGCTTGATGATGTGCCAGCCGGAGTATATTCAATCCACTGCTTACCTCTTAGGCTGGTTGGTGCTGAAGGATCACCAATACGATGCATTCTCATCAAATGAATGGGGAACATGCAAGTTTGAGGAGGTCAAACCCATATTTCCATCTGTACTTTTCCTTTTTCCTATCGTGTTCTAAGAGGAATAACTAATTGAATTATCAAAAAGCAAAGGCTGTATTTGAATCAGCGGTAAAAAAATGGATTGAACAAAATTTAATTTGTGTGATCTGATTTATGTTTAAACATATATATATATAGAATGTGATAATTTTAGGAGTAATGTTAAAATTAAAATTATCAAAATAAAACATTTAATGTATTATTGAAAAGAGTTTAAAAATACTAAAATGCTTAATCAGATATATGTAATGTGATTTTTTTAACAATGTTTAATTTGATTTTTGTACATAGGCCTTTTTTTTTGGCAAATTGTATTAATTAACTTTTTAGGGTATTTTTGCAAATATAAAATTATTGGGTCAAGTGAAAGCATCTATTTGAATTGGGAACCAAGGCTAGTGAAGGGCTTCGTGAAAAAATACTACAAATAATGTGGATGAGAATTATTAGTGGCGGCTCAGTCAGGCTTCTCGCGGGAGCGGGAACGGGAAGGGGAACAATGCCGTGCATCTTGCGGAATTTTTGTTTTTCCATGTCGAAGCAACCCAGACCGTTGATTGTATCGGCGATTCGCGGCTCATTGCATCAATAAAAGGTTGCTACAGGTTAAACAGTGCCCAACCCCTTGCACATTCTTATATCCACACCAACTTTTGTGCCAAGAGAAAGATTTCACGAAGTGACAACTAATTTGAGTATACGCATTCTTTTCAAAAAAAAAAAACACATGTCAATATATACGCACACATATTTGATCTAGCATGTGAAAAACGAAGGTTTTTAAGCACATTCTATAATTTTTTTTTTAAGAACTAACATGTTTATATATGCTCAATTGTGTTTTTTTTTTATAAGAGCCTGATAATTAAATACTACCTCCGGTCCTAATTATAAGACCCAGTTGATTTATTTGAGGAGATTAAAGAAGTAAGTTAAGTTAGTTATTTGTAATAAATAAGTGTTGTCGTTCCTAAAATATCCTTGCTAATTAAGTGTATTAGCTAAAACTATCATTATTAGAAGGACTATCTTGAAAAAAAATGCATAAATATGAGAAAAAAATGGATTGTGGTCTTATAATTAGGACCAAACAAAAAGTCAAACGGGGTCTTATATTAAGGACTGAAGGTAGTAATACAATTCAAAAACATAATTAAAAATAATAAATATGTAAGAAATAAGTTTTTTCCAAAACCATTAAATAAGAGGGAGAAAGTATGAAAGAAAATGTAGTAAATTTTTAAATTAATGTAATATACAAATTAACTTAAAAAATGATAAAAATATAATAAATGTCCAAATAGTTATAATTTTGAAATTAATAAATGTTTACATCATTATTCAAAATTTGGCATGTAATTAATTTTCCTGACTATAAAAATATTCTTAAGAAATCATCCAGGATAAATAACTAAATCTGGTGATCTATGAATAATACGCTGATTATTTCAAGAGCAAATCGAGCTCCGAGTTCCGTCCCGTTTGCGATTGCTCGTTATCGTAATCTCTGATGCAGAGGATCGACTTATCGCTCGACAGAATATTCTAATCCCGAACATCGATTCTAAAGTATTTTACCCCAGTTTCTCTTCTTATTCGCAATCCTTCCTGTTTTGCTCTGCTCACGGCTTCACTCACTATGGATTCCTCGCTACGATCATCTCTCCTCTTCTTCGTCAGCGCGTTGAGCCTCGCAATCTCACTCCGTCCCGCCGTTGCCACCCCGGAAGCCTACCCCACTACCCCAGGTACTGGTTCTGGTGAGTGCTCACTAGCCGGCGGCGACGATGTCCTTATCCCTCCTCGTCGAGAAGTTCACGGCAGTGGCCGAATCTTCGATATCAGTCACAAGTACGTCCCCGACATGCCAGTTTTTGAGTCTAAGGATGGCCTTGGCCACTTCCTCTGGCTTCAAAAAAGCATGAAAAACGGGTCTCGAGCTAATAACTCCGAAATGAAGATCCCCACTCACACAGGCACCCATGTTGACGCCCCGGGGCACGTCTTCGACCATTACTTCGATGCGGGGTTTGACGTCGACACACTCGATTTGGAAGTCCTCAATGGTGAGTGATAATCGTGATGTTCTGTTTGATTGTTTGATGGTGTTGATTTGATTTTGATCCCCTTGTCTTCCTCAATTGAACTTCTTTTCAGTTTTTACTCTGATATATGCTGGTCATGTTCATATTACGCGTTTTATTTTTATTTTTTTGAGCTTTTAACTTTTGCTGGTTAAGTTTGTCTGAAGTTTTATAATTTGCTTCAAATTTGTGAGGCAAATTGCGGTATAATATTTTAGCTGGCGTGTACGCCAAGCCTGCGGTTCTATTGTACGTTTACCACTGGATGTTTTTGTGGCAAGTACCTTATCGATATTGTTTTTGTTCTGAAAATACATTCTCTTTGGTATAAAGATTATGAAATAAAAAAATGAAACTCAACCTTTCGTCAAACTTGAAATCCTAACTTTCTTTCACTTCCATGTTGGAAAGCTCTGGTACTTGTTTTAAGAACTTGAAGTCTACTAAGTGATGGGCGTATAAGCTGTAAGTTAACTGAGAAAGTGGTGTATTTTTCACCGCACTCTCAATTACCTAAATGTATAAATAAAGTGGTTGTATTTCCACTCTTTTTTTTTTGGTTGTTTTCTATTCGTATAATTATTACTTCTTCACATCAAATTCCATTTTGGCTTTGTGAAGGCCAGGTACTCTTTCCACTGTCTTACTCTGTGTATAAGAATGTTGAGTGGCATGATCTTCCGTCTTAAATCAGTAAAATGGTAATGGTATTTAATAAGCTTGTTTCCGACTTTCTGTATGTAGGTCCTGCACTTTTGGTCGACGTTCCAAGAGACGCAAACATAAGTGGTAGGTACAACTAATGATTTAACTTATTCAAGACATTTTATTTTTGTCGTTTTTAGTTACCTGTGGCACAAAGGGGTCAAATAGTGTGGCAACTTAGGAGGACTTTGCCAATTTTGGGCTAGATGGAAACTATCGCATCTATGGCATTCATGGAGTTCAATGTTTTTCCCTATATGCCTATAATTTTTTTTGGTAAATATAGCTTTTCTGTTAAAAAATTGTGTAATCTAATGGCCCTCTCAACTACGGAGTGGGGTGGAAGTTTTCCAGTGATCAATCTCAAAAGTAGTAATTGAATTTGAGTTTGAACTTTTTTTCAGCCGAGGTTATGAAGTCACTACATATTCCAAGGGGTGTACGTCGTGTTCTCTTCAGAACATTGAATACTGACAGGTAACTTCTTCACATTGTGCGTATTGGTGCTGATGTAAAGAGTATGTTCTTTTACCAGTCTGGCATAAAATGAAGATTCAGTCAATTCCTCTCTGGTATATTTAAAAGTGTTTCTTTGCTATAGTTCCCTAGCACTAACAGAATAACTACCGTGATTTTTTTGGGTGTGATTGTTACGTCCGTCTTTGATAATTTTTCATCTACTTCTACAAGTTCAGACATTGCCTCTAATACTAAAAGAGGAACCGTAATATGCTTCTCTCCTGCTTATTGCCTCTAATACTCAGAAGGCCATAAATTTGAAGAGACAAGTTTGAAGAGGAATTGTAACATGCTTTCTCTCCTCCTCATTTCTCTGGTTCTTAAATTCTAAGCTGTTCAAATGACATATAGGCACAACAACAACCAAAGCCTTATCCCTTTGAGTGGGGTCAAAATCAAATATAGACAGTTCAGATTTAAAATTTTTAAAAGGGGTATGAACAAGCTGTCAAGTCTTAACAAAATAAATAAATACTTATGAACTGTGACTGTTTAAATTTGTTTTGTACAATTTACATACCGAGAAGTTGAGGAGTAGAGAAGTGAGGAAGACAGAAGTCATTTTTAAAGGAATTGAAGCATTCAGAGAATACCCAGTGCATGTCGCGAATATATTTTGGATAAGTAGCGTTAAATATCGTTGAGAGGAACAGATTGAATTTTTTTAATTCAGTCCGCTAACTATTTTATTTTATTTTCTATCACTGAGGCTGAACCACTTGTTATCTATTTCTCGCAATCACTTAACGGTTATATCCATCTGTGTCTCTGTGATAAATAGGCTGTTGAAAAGGTGTGAATGTGTGGCAGACTTTATATATAGTTTTCACTCGAGGTTTTGATAGCTACAGTAATATTGTACATTGTACATGTATGCATGATCAGATATTGCTATTTTTACCTTGATGATCCAAACTAAAATCTCGTGACGACAATATTCGATCATTTCTAGTCCATTAGAAGCCATATGTGAACTAAACATACTATATTTGTAGGCGGCTTATGTTTCAAAAGGAATTCGACACAAGCTACGTGGGATTCATGGTGGATGGAGCAAAATGGCTAACAGAGAACACTGACATCAAACTCATAGGCAAGATATGAATATTTCTTTTAGATTCTACTTCCTGAGGGCATCTCCTCTGCCCTTTTGTCCTTGTCACAGAGGGACATCTCGACATTCTTTTTTCCACTGTGACAATACCGGTGTTTTATGGATGTCATGCCAGTTTAGATAAACACCAGTCATAATGTTGAATAGTTGTGTGATCAAGCAGCTCTATGGCTTAAAGTAGCCATATCTTTATGATGAATACAAAAACTTTCAGGTCTCAGTAGGATTCGGAGATGGCAAATAAATTAGCCTTTCAGAAGATTGCTCTGAATCTGTGACCTTCCTTTCCATTTAAAATGTCATATCTGCGTTTTCCTTGGTTTTATGGAGCATGATCATCTCTGTTGTGTGTCTCGTTGCACAATTGTGTATTGGGTCGTTTTCTTCTGCTTACGTTTCTTGTGCTTTACACTTCCACTTTCTGCAATGGAATGCAGGTGTTGATTATTTATCTGTTGCTGCTTACGATGACTTGATTCCATCTCATCTAGCTTTTCTTGAAGGCAGGGTGAGTGAACATTACGGCTAAGATTTGAGAATGCATACATCATAACTCGTAGATTGTTTTTACCTTTGCTATGTGTCACGTCTTCTGGCTCAATATATATTACTGGATAGCTGTATGGAAGTTTGAGATGAGATTGCTAGCATTCAATTTTCTTACAGTATGTTCATTGGAAGAGAATAAGAATTTATTTAAGCCATGCACTAAGAAGTATGAATGCGTCAGGAAATCATTCTGGTGGAAGCCCTGAAGCTTGATGATGTGCCAGCAGGAGTATATTCAATCCATTGCTTACCTCTTAGGTTGGTTGGTGCTGAAGGATCACCAATACGATGCATTCTGATCAAATAAATGTGGAACAAGTTTGAGGAGGTCAAACTCGCATTTCCATTTGTACTTTTCTTTTTCACGTGTGTTCTAAGGGGAATAATTAATTGAATTGTCAAAAAGCTTAATAGAAAGATGAAATTGCTGCAGGAAGTCGGTTAGCTCCAAATGCTGTAGGAGATGCTAATCACTAGTTCGGTCCATACAGAGCGAGACGGATATGACGATCTAAAGAGCATTAGCATCACTTATATTTTATTTGTAATACGAAATTTATAATAAATTATACTATGTATTGTGCCGGATGAGTAAAAATCACATCATTCCCTCCCCCCTCCCTTCTAAGTCTGTTATTTGCAGTATTTATTTTATTGGGCTGGTAGGGCTAAGCAAAATAGGCCGAGATAGATAGCCCAATGCCGAATCTGGGCAGCCCCATCCATATCTTGCTTTTTGGGAACGTAAAATTGGATAAACTAGATCCAAATTGAACAAGTCATAAACTTTTTTTCTCCCCCTTCTTCCTATGCGTAGGTCTATTTTTATTATAGGCAATTCTAGTCGAGAAATTATCAGGTATTAAACGTGGATTTTTTTTTAATGGGGATTTGAACCTTGACTTGTCTCATTGTGAGTCAGACCTAACTCCTGAAAATCATGAACTTGTTTGCTTGTTTATTCTTTTTCAAGTTACCTTTTGGGGAAAAAAATTCAGCGTAGTGACTGAGAGAGCAAGAGCTCAAATGCATAACAAGCAACAAAAACACGGATTGACTAACAAACTAACAAGAAACTATTGTTGTGATAGGATACCATATTTATCAAATATAAATGGTTACATTCAAAGCAGCGACCAAAATAATCAGAAGTTTTAAGCATGCAGGGACGATCTTCCCAAATTCCCCGCTAGAATATGAAGATCGTCGTCCATTGACTTGCGTGCGATGTCGTTACCATTAAAAGCCCTTCACCTCCCACCTTTGTCTTTGACTTTGATGATGCCACCAGCAGCACTCACTGTATCAGCAGGAATTTCGGCCCTGAAATATTAAATCAGACGTTGTTACTTCTTATCATTCTGCCTGTAGATTCCGTCTGAATGGGGAGAGTTATCCTGTAAATGATGTTATGGGGTTCGTGTTTAATTTATGAAGCTCCGTTATAAATATGATCTGAACTGGGAAAGCCCACTTATATTACGTTTACGTTTAGGATGAGATGATGAGAATATAGAAGTGTTTTATTTTTTTGGGGTTACATTTTAAAGTCTAAATGTGTTAAATTTTGAGAACTCATCAGAACATGCTTTCAGACTATAAAACACTTACAAAAGTACCTATACATTTTCATTTTCGTGTTAGGCAGCTTACAATAAACATTCTTCTAAAAACATCGATGGACCCAAAAGTGAAGAAGGCCAGGTCTATCCTTGAAGAGTCCCTAAAAAGAGGCAACTGTTATTTGTGTTGGCCACCAGCCGTAAGAGGAGAGGGTTACTGTTATATATTGATTTTCCTCTTTCACTTTCATCCAAGAGTGTAATTTTCCCTCATGTAATCCAATCACCCAGGTTATCATCAAACACATCCCATATTTTGTTGTTCTTACTCAACATACTTCATCTTGAATATGTGTCACTTTAATTTGAGCTAGTGTCCATCTTGAATATGTGTCACTTTAATTTGAGCTAGTGTCCATCTTGAATATGTGTCACTTTAATTTGAGCTAGTGTCTTGCCTGGTTTGCTCATCAGCAAGTCGCCAAAAATCATCTCACAAGGAAGTTTCTATGCCTTGTTGTTCTCGTATTATCATTCCAAAGTTAACCGCCCAAAGGCGTGAAGAAAGATACTTAGAATTCCAAACAAATCAACCAAAGGCCTTCTTTCGCAGTTTGATCACACTCATGGCCAAACAAAGCTCAAAGTATGTAACATGTAACACAGATACAAGAAACTTTAGCAACGAATCACATATAAGCAGGGGATACTATATTGAAGCTAAATCAATTCTAACTTCATTGAGTTCCTGGAATTTGTTAATATCATATTGAAGCTAAATGTAGCAGCATTACTGGTTCACTGAGCTTGCGTCGCTCTTAACTCCAAAATACTGATCTAACTTTTGCTTTGCCTCTAGGATGTAAAGCATAGAAAGTAAATAATAGCATATGATATGCCCCTTATATCCATCCTGTGTTCGAGAATAATGACACTAGAGAAATGTATTATATTTTTTAATGAAAAGCGAATAATGACCGACTTTGAGTGGTGATCGTTTCAGGCTGGACTGGTCAAGCTGTCATCAAGGATAAAGTTTCTCTGTACACATCCTAACGAAATCACTTTAAGGGTTAAAATTTTGAATCTTGAGATTCCAAGATGAAGGGAAGAGGGGGATAATTGTATTAGAATCAGCCTTTACTTCTTTTACTTTTCACGCATATGGCCCAATTATCCAAGTTAGGACGATTGCTGCTGACCCACTGCGATACATACCAACAGATCATAATGTACCATAAAAAGAGTCACGGGTTCTATCTTTCTGTGAAGAAATGTTATTCGAACAATTCCCACCTGCATAAAATTTCGCGATGTTGATGAGAATTTTGGACGCGTAAAAAACTAACTACGACCAATGGTATCTTATCCTTTTACCGTACGTTGCAGATAAAAGCCTTGTGGGCAGAGACACACAAATGGGATTACTTGCTTTATCGTTAATTTACTCCTTCCCGTTAGTATCATTTATTCTTTCTTCCCTTTGTACCAATAGGAACAGTCTTCTGTTTCTGTACGACATCCTTCGCTTCCTGTAACATTGACTCCCACAGAGTTAGACTTTCCCTGTGTACTACCGTGGCATGCATATTCTGGTTTTGTGTATCTGTGTTTTCTTTTTTGTCATGATCCTGAAAGATCTTGGACTGGCATTCCATTAAGGTTATTACCCTGCGAGAGTGTGTTTGAAGCAACATATTTAAGCCTACATAAGCTTAGCTGGTGATGATATAGGTTGGGTCAGTATTGGCTATGTAAAAAGATACCCAAATCTTTGTCTGCTAAGCCAGACATGGTTGCAGTAGGGCAGCTAAGTTTCACAGATTTGGGACATGCTATGCCATGGCTGGCCCCTAAAAGCATCACTAACTCCTCTTGTCCTTTTCTTCTGACTTTGTAAAGCAACTAAAGAGACCCAAAAAGCATCTTATCTTCTTACTCGCTTCCAATTGAGTCTTATCTTCTTAATCTCAAGTAATTTGTGTAATGCGGTAGGTACAACTTTGTCACACGTTTTAGGTTTTCACCTTTGAAAAGCTACAGTTCTTCGTTGTTTTTTTAGGTGACAGTTACAGTTTGTCATTGTTGTCTTTACATTAATTTGTGAGGATATACTCCTCCCATCATAAATATAAAACCTTTTTTATAGTGTAAAAAAGATATTATATTTAAGACCAGAAAAATATTACTATTACATGTACTGTATGCTGACTGATATATAATGAGCGAGTTAAGTGAAAATCCATTCTAATAAAATGTACAGATGGTGAGATATTCAACTTTGGTAAATCTTTATCGGCTCCTATGTACTGTTTGATTGTGCGAAGAATTAACATATAAAAAGTTGCAAGTTTTTTTTTTTTTGGACCAGCAAGTTGCAGGTTTAAAAATAAGACATAAAGTGGATGTTCCTCCAAAACGAATGTCAAGACATACAACTTATTAGGAGAGAATTTGAATTTGGATTGGACCACCTAAACCTATTACTGTTCTTGCCATTAAGTTTAGGTATTCAATGCTTCTTGTCTACTTCTCCCATAAAAAACATTTTATTTTCCATACATGACACTGCGTGAATATGATGGGACAGAGGCCCATTGTGGCGCCAAGAAGATTTATTTGAGGTCCCACAGAGAGATTCCAAGAACCAAACTTTAAAGACTCCTCTCACATGATTTCGATCTCCTCTGGATCATTGTTATTCAAACTACTTCTAAGTAGGTAATAAAACAAACACTAATAAATAACTTGTACTCAGTTCATTCAATATGTTTGCTGCCGAATGAAGTCCCTTATTTATTAGCCAACCTTTGCTCTCCAAACCAATTAATTTTCCATCTTAAATTCAAAACCCCCCCCCCCAAAAAAAAAAAAACCTGAGTTTAAACACAGTTCCAATGCTCAGGAACTTCTCGAATCTGATTTCTTCTAAAACAGAAAGCTTCCCTGGCAGGGTCCTTGAGCATTCTAGTGGTTATTCATACTATCTGATTAGTGAATACTAAGAGTTGCATGAAATCCCGCCTACCTTACAAAATGAAATGAGATTCATTTATCAATAAATCTTGTTGTTCATTAGATGGCTAACCCAAAGAAAGAAGATCTGTGCAGTGTTCTCAATGCCCCTAGACCTGGTCCTAACGTAGAGTCGTACAAAGTTAAAAGAAAATATAAGGGAAAGGCTAAGTTATGGATCTTGTGGGTATTGATTTGTCTCTGCTTGGGTTTGATGGTGACCACTTTGAATATGATCAAGTCCATGCAGGCATTGGATGCCGATTTCCCAGAATCCAACATTAACTGTAACAGAAAAAGATAGGAACAACGTAGCCATAATAATTTGATTCACGCATTGGATGTGGAAAATGCTAAATAGACAGACAGCCTCTTGGGGCCTCCATTTCTGATCTCTTGGGGCCATTTCATACAAGAGTGAACAATAGTAATAATGCATTCGGCTTCCTCCAATCCCATTGCTATTTACCTTGGGACCATGTAGTCCCTTGAGAGTTTCAGACCCACACCAACTGCTTTTAGATTTCAGTTCCTTGTTTCGGAGTAAATTTGCTTGTGATATATCAGTGACTTTCCATCAAGTTGAAAGGGTCATAAATATATAACACTGTACTGTTCGGTCAAATTTTAAGGTTACACCAACTCTAATTAATAACAGGGGAGAACATTGCTTGAGATTGGCTCAAATGAGGTGACATATATAAGAGCTGTATACATACAGAACCGAATATTACACTACAGATAAAAAAACAAGAATTCTGCGGTTAGGTAGACTTTTTAATATTTCCGTCCAAACCTCCCGAGAGAGTTTACATTGAAAATACTTTGAAAGATTGACTTGATTCTGTAAGTTGATTTCACGTATATGAGAGGAAAGATTATGCTACTATTTGATGTGACGTGTTACCTTTGTTTATAGTGTCTGCTCTCTTGTTTTGTTGGTAAGGTTCAGAAGAATCATTAATGTGGCTTACTGATAGCCATATAAATATGAAGGGAGATAAAAAAAGGGGGGAGAATATGAAAATTAAAAAGAATGTAATGTAAGCTCATATTCAGTCATACTTTTTTTCTATTGTTCTTTTTCTAATTACAAGAATCATAAATGAGAAAGATTCAATTCAACGAACTAAGATATGCATATATGCTATCTTATGCCTTTGAAGAGTGAAGATTGAAGTTGGAACTCAATAAGTAATAAAAATAAAGATGTGAGATTAATTATAATTGAAGAGATTATCTTATGATCAAACCAAATGATTCCTTGTAAATTTTCAAAAACAATACCTTAATTAGAAAAAGGAAAAAGGTTGAGTCCAATGATTTGAGCATTTTGGGATATGGTTTAGTTTAGAAGGGGGAGGACCAGTGAGTACAACCTACAAGAGCCAGGCATAAAGCAGGGAATTCTATTTATGCTCTTCTGGTTTCTTCTAAAAGAAAAGTTGGACAGAGATTAAAGAGCTGTATTTAGCATCACATAAAAGGGTACGTTCTCTTCCTTCCTTTCTTTCTTGTGGTGTCTAAGAAGTAAGAAGGAAGAGGAAGTTGTTTCCATATACTCTCAAAGAAAACCTTTGTCTTTGCAGACGTGAAATTGAAAGGCAGGGAGAGGGTGGGGGCCACAGACAAATATATGGTCCTCTTTTGTTGTTTTTATTGTTCTTTGGAACTTTACAGCTGTAAGCAAGAAAAGACTGGAGGCCAGAGAGGGAGGAGGAAAATTACATGCAAGGGCTTTAGCTTAAGAGTCCAAAACTTAGATGAGTTCATAGGATTATATTAATTAATGAAGCATTAAGAAGGATGAGTGAGGCTAAGTCAAAGGAGGAAAAAGAAAGATGATTATTACAAATAAGGCATGAGGCGTGATGATATTATTCTCAAATTATTGGGGGTGGGGGCATAATCATGTTAGTTAATAATTTATACAAATATTATGGACTACAGCAAATGATGTCACGAGCTTTGGTGCATGGAAGCAAGCTGTTTTGCCTTTGGAAAAAAAAAAATCAACTGCCTCACTCTTCTTCTACTGTGCACCTTTTTATTTCTCTGGCTCGTCAATTCATCATCACTTGCATCCACAACACGTTAATGCACTTATTTTTAAGTAATGTAATTTGTGAAATGAATTATTCCAATTTGAAAGCTTAGGGAGGAAAAAGACATGAAGGGAAGGAAAGACAATCTTCCAACAAAATCAAAGATTTTGTCCCCCATGATTAAAATCTTCTGCCTTTTTGCATTATATCATAATTTAGGATTAGTGGGTGCTCTCTCAAAAACTACTCCCACAAATATGCATATCTATAGCTGAAACACATATAAGAATAATTGTAATAGGCAAATTCCAAAATGATCCTGCCGTGTCCGGTCACCGTTGTTCGAGCTCTCATTACCACCAATGGAGAGATTTTTTCACACAAGGGTAGTAAGGCAAATTGACAGGGGAAAAAAAATTCTAAAAAAGTTCTTGGATGCTTTAATGTAATTAAACCATTTCGTGAGACTATTTTATCATTTTGCGTGTTTTGTTACTTCTTATATGTCTCTGCACTTGTCTCCATCTCTCTCTTATGATGCTTTTCTCTTATTAAGTAGCTAATTGTTTAGTTAAACATTATGTCTTAATGCAGTGATTACAGGAAACGTATTTAGTGAGGCAAGGAATTATGAAGGCCACTCTGCCTTTTGTTTTTGCCCCTACTACAACCTAAAAATACTAAACCAATAATACTAAGCCTGGAAATAATAAAGGGAGGTTCTTGTTCCACTGAGACATTACATACATAAATAATGGTAGGTACATTTATACGCATGGAGGGAAGCAAATAATGAAGTTTGATTTCTTTTGGGTGGCTTTAATTTTGACAATAGAACAAAGACAAAAGAGGGAAAGCAAAGGAAAGAAGCGAAAGGTGAAGCATGCACTGTAGTGAATCCCACTAAAATAGACACGAGTATCATTATATTGGTAAAAGTTAAAGAGAATGCAGAAGATGAAAAGAAAAGTAAAATGTGAGACGCAAAATATCTAGAAAGAGAAAGGGGAAGGGAAGGTAATGTATAAATCCACATGTCATTGGGGTATGCCTCTCTTTTAATTTCCTTGTGTGTGTTGAAAAGTGATTTGCGCACTTAATCCTGTCATTATTCTTCCTCTAATCCAACTAACCACCTTCCAACTAAACCAAACATTTGCATTATGTCATCAGATGTTTTAATCTCTCTTCTCCATTTTCCTTTTCCTTTTCCTACTTTCCTTAATTTCTCTTCAAAGTGCGTTGGCAAAGGAAAAAAAACTCTTCAAAGTGTTGTCCATGTTCTTCTCTCCCTCTCTCTCCCTCACATTCACTTGTATTTAGAAATAAAGAAAACATATGATGGGGTATATAGTTTCGTCTCATTCTCTCCTCGAATTGATACTTATCATCTACTACTTCTATCTATTTTTTTAAATATTGTTTGCAATAAATGTAAAAATAATCATGTTTTCAAAAAATAAAAAGATTCATGAAAACAAAACTAGTTCAATGGGGTGTCGCCAGGGGGGACAGAAAGCTAGTAGATTAATGAAACTAATAAATGGGTGTTTTGTTGGCTCAATGTGAAGTTTGTGAGGTGAGCGCAGGCAATTAATGAGCACAAAGTACCACTCTCTTCAAGTTTCCAACCAAAGGGTTCCTGTGTGGGGTATGTATATAATTAATGCCTTCTTCACCTTAATCCCTTCAATTGCGATGAGAATGCCAAGTTGCCAACAATAAAAAAATTTACCCCAGTAAATAATGTATTGCTCCTCTAATCTTAGTTATAAAACACTTTCAACATATTTCACACACACCAAAAAAAATTTTAAAATGCATTAACTTTATTAAAATATAATAATTTTTCAACTTTATTTATTTAATATATGTACCTTTCAAAAAAATAACTCCCTACACTATAATAGATGAAGAACAAAATAGTACATTCACGCTGGAAATTTAATAAAGTGACTTATAAATAGGATCTAAAAAAACCTTTTCTATCTGCCCTATAAATAGAACCAGAGGAGTACCTTCTGTCCTTAATATATGTGTTGATTTAACATTTAATTTCACTTTGTCTCTCATATTTATCCATTTTTCTCCAAGTTAGTTCTTTTAATAGTTGTACATGTTAATGATTTTATCAAATGATAGTTTTAGCTAATATATATATGATTAGCAAAATTATTGTAGGATAGACAATGAGTATTTATTACAAATAATTAAATTAAATTGACCTTTCTCTGTTAAATAGTAAATTGTAATGATTTATGCGTAATAATTATTTTAAAAATATATAATTTAAGTTATATTATTAAATTTCATTTGAATGATTCAGAGCTGCAATAATGAAGATCTGCAAGAAAGAGAGTAACATGGGGAGGAAATATTGTTTGTAATTTATTTTTAGAATTTTATTTCTGTCTTCCACCTTAAACTTGACGTGTTCTATTGCCTTGCCAATGCACACGCCATAACAATAACAAATTTTGTCAACTTTGAGGGTCCGACGTTGTCCTTACGGATGCAACTCTATTCATTCATATCCCCTTCTCATGCCAACAAAGTTTGGCTTCATCTTTCATTAATCACTCAAAGCTTACTACTTCTTTTTTTCCCTCGTTGCCAATGGTGGGATGATCTGATCTGGAACTCAAAGCATGAGGCAAAGAATTAACACACCAGAAAATCTCCTAATGAAACCTCTTCCCTCATGTGTGCGTGTTGGGACACACGGAAGGATGGATATACATAGCGGAATTTATTCAGGGGAGGCTCCTATAATTCTCCATACAGATGGATCCCTCCCAGAGAAACATTTATGTCAAGAAAAGCTCACTGTTACATTTATGTCAAGAAAGGCTGACTGATATGCCAATTCTAGAACCATTATTTTCCAACATGTTAAGCGGGTTCAAATTTAAACTTGAACAAATGAGTGGAAAGGTGAAGGTGGGGTCCAGGGAAGGAGGGTCAAAACCCTTTCACCCACTGGCCGACAGTTTCCTTCTCTCTTCACATGCTTCCCTACTTACTCCATTCTCTATTTCTTCTCCCTACCTCTTGTTCCCCTACATTTCTCTTTTCCTGTTTATTATTATCACCCCTTTAATTCTTCTAATATTCAATCCATATATAATAATAATAATAATGCCCTTATTCCTATAATATATATGTAACACTCCTCCACATGCAATACAGATTTGTTTTCACCATATCCCAAATTAAAGCATCTATATCCATTTTTTTAGTATAGCAAGTTAGTATCTGTATTAACATGCTTAATATAATAAAAGTAAATGTCAAGAATAAAATTTTCTTCTGCCAATATTAAACCAAGGCTTGAAACCATAGAGAATCGAGAAAAAAAATTAATTTGACCACCAAAAAAAAAAAGAAAAGGCTTCGAGTGGACCATATGGGGCTCTCATCTCCAGGTTGGGGGAAAAAAAAAAACATCATACCAGCCAGGCAGGAAAGCATTCAACGTGAGGTGAAACCACAAACAAAAAGTGAACAAGAATTGTTCTGAATTTATTATGGAATGAAAGATATAAGTATGTCCAAATAAAATATGGTCCCGAAGAGATCCATTTAAAGAAGGGGAAAAAAAAGAAGATCAAGAAAAGAAAGAGTGCCTAAAGAGAACATATAGTAGAGATGCAGAATATAATGCACAGCAGCAGATATATTCTTCATTGCCAACTTTGTCCTCCTCTTTCACCTTGTTCTTCTGCACCTCTTCTATGGGCATTGTTGGAAATGAAGACATGTAGCGGCAAGAACGAACAGTGAATTTGGTATTACCGCAGTAAATATAAAACATCCTTTTTGAAGTGGTTTTGTTTGTTTTTATCAAAGATCTCTTCAAGGGGACGCTCCAACGATTCCGACAATGACCCGATTGAACGGGGACAACGTCATTTGTTGTTGCTGTTCTTGGGGTCTGGTCTTCTTGAACAGTGGCTCTGGGGATGAACATAATGATGACCCCACTGCCCACGAATCGTTGGAACCATCAGACCCAAAAACTGCGTCGATTACGCCACTTGGACTCTCCGGACTAATTTCCTCATATCTTCGTTTCTTAGTCTTGTTATGCCCATAATTATAATAATTATTGCCCTTTGACATCTCCTGTATCGCATTATAGCACTCGTCTACTTTCTCCTGTAACAGTGACAGAACCAAAATACCTAAAGTTACTCCCAGATCAAATCATGTGCTTATCATATATTGTGCATTAATTATATGTATAGCAGCTTTGGTTAAGAATATATTGTACCCCCAGAAAAGCCCATACCTTGTTACTTTTAAGAACGCCCAGAAGCTGATTTTTATATTCCATTCCTTCACTCTGCTCAATCTGGTCTACCACATGCAGCATTGTCGCTGTAGCCAACACTGATGGGAGATAACCCACAAATCTTGAATCTAGACCCGATAAAACACACATATAACAAACAATGAGGAATCTTGGGAGTGAAAGGTTGGTTCTTTTTGTTTTTTTGTTTTTGAATTGAATCTTAGTCGCTTACCTGGAAGAATAGAGAGCAGGAGATGCTCGCAGCGCCTGAGGAATTCCCAGTGAAGATGAGTTTTTAATCCAAGCCTCCTTATGATGTGATCTAGAAAAGAGAGCGGCGTTACTGGGTGCATCTTCCATTTCAGGGCTGATAGAACAAGCAGCTCCATTCTCTGTATAGTCTTTGCCTCAAACATGCATTTAGTATCTTCAACCTGAAACAGAAGAACAAAAGCATGTTAATTTATTATGTCCAAAGACAGAACAGAACCACGTTTAGTTTTTGTTTTTATTTTTTTCCTGTTTTGTTTTAGTCTAACGTACTTGGAGGTCTAGAAGAAGGGGAACTTGAGTTTCTTCAACTTTTGCTGCCAAAGAGAGGCAAGCGACAGCCACAAGCTGGATCATCCACGGCTTCTCCCTTTGAAAATGGAAGCTCGAAAGGAATCTGTCCAGGTAGTTGATGGCCAGTGTTGCCGTTAGAGCAGAGAAGCCATAGTGGGCATGAACTTTAAGCATCCATTCTATTGCCTCACGACGAGCCAGAGAAAGATCAACATCCAGATCAAAGCAAGCTTCTTCTTCTTTGGAGAAGAGAGAGTTCAGCTCTTCATCTTCCCAGAATAAGTCTTGCTCCGACAAGATCCGAGGAAGAAGAAAACCAGTCTCATTATTCCCTTCCACCTGTTCTACTTCCTCCTCCTCCCATCTTTCTTCATCACAGTAAAGAGCATCAAGGAAAGAGGAAGAGTTCTCGTGGTGAGCTAGTTGGTCATTGTGATGGTGGAGGATTGCCATCTTCTTCTGGGAAGAAGAGAGGGAGCTAGTGATGGTGTTTGGTCATCATAAAAAGTGAAGACACAGAAGCTCACCCATCTCTGTCTCTCTCTCTCTCTTCCTCTATCTGTGTGTGTCTCAGTAATGGGGAAGCAGAAGAGAGAATTGGTGAGGGGCAGAGGAAGAAAAGTAGGAGCAGTAGTAGATATTGAATTTAGAGGTGAGTGGGTTTCACGCTTGTCTTTTATATAGTGTGTGTGTATATATGTATATGTATATATATCTTTAGTTGCTGCTTTCGGTGTTTAGTTGGAGGGCAGAAATGTTAAGGGCACACAAACCAAGCTGGACCCAGTGAAAAGAACCTCTTGTAAACCTAAATAAAGACGCTTGGAAGCAGGGCATTGAGGCAGACACACCCTCCTGCTCTGCTCCTCTGCTATTCATTTCTCTTTTTTTTTTTTTTTTGCCTTCTCCTGTTCTCTTTATTTATTCCTTTGCTTTCTGGGCTTTATGGGCTCACCTTTACCAAGAACGGTCCAACTTAGTTGTCAGCCCATAATCCAAAAAGAGGGAATCAAATTTGTCCATATTTTTATCTTGTTTTCATCAAACAACTTTCTTTCACTTCTTACCTTTTCCTCTCTCTCTCTTCATCTCTTTTCTTACATTCCTTCTGTCTTGCCAAACATTATCTTATAGATCTAACTGTTATTACTTTCAATCAAAAATCAATTATTTTTAAGTATGAAAAGAATGAAGCATGGGTTAGGTGTTTTATGAGGGCATGAATCTGGATTTAGGGATGGTGTTTGGTTATGGGAGGACAGAGGAAGGTTAGCTTAATTGGAGCAGCTGAGCAAGTAGGTAATATGATATTCTCGCAAGCACAAAGGCACATTCATGACAAAGGAATGAGATGAGTGAAGGAGTAATAAAATGAGTCCCACACTGCCAATCTGGAGGTCCGTATATTTTTTGGGGCCTGGGTGCAATGGAAGGTGGAAAGGGACAAATCATTGAGGTGATGATGGAGAGAGTAAAGTGAGAGACTTGCTGTCTGTCACTCTTGTATGTACAAGTTTTTTCAGTAGAATCACATAAGCAATGCGAGATTTACAGATATATATATATATATATATATGTATGTATGTATAAAGAAAAAAGAAATAATCGTATAAAGTGATGGTGATCATTGACTCAGAGTCACCTAAAATAGTACAATAGTGTGGAAGGAAGGAATTTTTTGGTCAAAAAAAAACAAGAAGGAAGGGATTTGTATCTGGTACACTTACTTGTACAAGGTACTTCCCCCAACGACTTTGAAAATGAATATCATTGGAAAACGCACCCTTCAATTCCAGTTTAATCATTCACACTGTAGAATTTCATGAATTAGTGAATTACACAACTCATCCTCCTAACCCATCTTTTCCTGTTCAATTATGACTTGAGTTCTCTTTTGAGTGCTTCTCAAGCTTTAATATTTGATGATTAAATTAACATAATTGAATCGTATTTCACTTGTTGTCATAAACAAGAATTATGCTAGGTATAAATGATAGCATAAGATTGAAATTTTAATAGAAGGAATATCTTTTTATTCCCTATACATAAGTATTCTCCTATCAGAATCAATTAATTCGATATATTATCATATACTAAATATGAACGCTTTTCATCATAAAAATTCAAACTTTAATTTGTTATGTTATTCAGCTAATTAGTGGAAGAAATATAAAATGTAAGCAAGATGCTCTTCTTCAAAGTCCGTCAATTTAGAAAAATGGGCCTGCACTCGATTACCATGCTCTTGGTTTTTGGTTTTTTTACACTCTCTCTGTGGACCTGAAGGTCCTATATTTTTTGTCACTCCATGGGTCGAAGCCCGCGTCAAGAGACTAAAAACCAATACTAGTGGCCTTGGGTGAGTCTGTAATTCGTGTTTTTGTTATCTACCCATCCTTTTCATTTTTCATTAGTGCTTTCATTTTTTTGGACTGAATTTCATTTTTCATTAATTTGTTCTCGAGTGAAATCAATTTGAGCCAACTTGTATATACATATATATAAATAATATCCTCATTAAACTAATTACTTAAATTTAAGACATAATGACTTGATAGAGATTAATTTGAGAGGTCCACGCGCCGGCACCAGTTGTGAATTATCACTCCGTTTCTGTATGTTTGACGAGATAACATGCAACACGGAGCTAATAAATCCGAGAATTAAATGCATAACTTTCAGAGCGAAGATTACAGCACATAAATTCAAACTTCCACTTTATTACGAAAGCTACATAAAGTTTAGAAAACTCTGAATAAGCTTAGAACGAGACACAAGAAAATATGGAATTATTTATGTTAACAACAACCCCTGGAAAAGACTAGGATCCATATTGTGCTTTCATGCTGGTGGGATATTAATTATTATAACCTAGTCCTCCGAAGTACTGAGAAAGATCCAGATTGAGATTCTGGATAAGCTGCTCGACAAAAGCACCCACAACACCTCCAATTCCATGAGACAGAATGATCTGAGGATCAAGAAGAGGCTGATGTTGTCGGGGGTGGCGGAGGATAATAAGGTGATGGCGATGAAGGAATGTAATAGGGCATTGCGTTTGCAGGCGGATATGGAAATGGCGGATATACAGCTAAAGACTGACTATAACGTGACGGTGCAGCTTGAAGGTAGTATAACCTCCTGCCACCCATAACGGAACTCTTGGACCTCCAGGTGTCTGCAACTCAATTCAACAATATATATCAATTATAAAAGTATATGTAGAGATGATTAGAACTAGTCAAATGAAATCATGTATATATAGCTCACGTTGGCATTTGCAATTCTTCAACTCCAATCTCAGTTTTAGTTCACCTGCGCGGCTGCCAACGGACACTTTCATATCAGTTTCAGTTCTTTATATTTTGAAAATTCGAAACTCTTTATAGAGATCAGAGTTTGTATAATATGTTTTCATTTACCAGCTGGTATTTCCCTTTTGGAGGGCACAGGGGAACACTCACGGAACTTTGTTGAGGAACCGCGTCCAGTGGAATCCTAAAAGAAACATTACGTTATTATTAACTGATTGTAGTCCCTCAAAAACATGCATGATTCTAAAAGATCATTTGAAGGGTTCAGAAAAGTTGAGGTGGGGAAAATAAATTTCTTTGCAGTGCCCACAATTTCATCGGGAGCGAAAGCCCTGTTCTTGGCAACAACAACGATGAGCTCCCTGGCGATTTCCGTGAGTTCTAAAATGATCTTATCCTGAAAACTTGGATTAATTCCCCCATCTGCAGCTTCAATTTAGGCAAAAAGCCCAGGAAATAATGGGTTCTTAGTTCAATCTCTTACATATATAAGCCAATTGTAATAACCATGTTTGATATACATACATACATATACATATATATATATATATAGATAACACTACTCACCTATATATGTGCTCTTGATCACAAACTCCTTGCTGCCATACTGGAGGCATAAGTACCACTCAGTTGGCCTCATAGCCGAATTTGTGTCGGAGGTAATGTTGCATTCTAGGACTTCACACACACGAATCACAAAATAAAATGTCAGTTCCTCCAATACCTGCATATCCAAATCCATGAATATACAAGACGCCGAGAAACGCGAAGTAGAGGAGAGGAGGAGGAGGAGTAGGGTTATATTGTCGCAGTGTTTGTACCATTAATCTGAAGCTCACGAGGGGGGACCATGAAAGCCAGGGAACGACATGATGGAGAGGCATGCGAGAGATCGAGATTTTAATTCAATGATCTTAGAATATGATTTCTCAAGGGGTGCATTGTATATTTACACAACTACAACATTATTAAGAAGAATGGATCATGATCAGCGTTGTTTGTAAACTATAAACAAAACCTAATAAATTAAAATTGTGTCACTTTTTTCTTCCACCACATTACCAAACATATTTTGCCATGCATTAAATAATATACGCAGATTATACATTGAATAATTAGATTCTACCTTTGAAATGGATAATTGTTGTGCTTATGAGTCTGCAATTATTGTTCTTGCAGGCTGTAAATATAAAGCTTCTAACATTTCTTAAGAGAATATAAGACAACTTAATTACATTTAACAGATTATAATTTTAATAAGAAAAAGCAACATCCATTTAGTAGTAGTTGTGCATTATATATAAATCCACTTACGTAGGAAAACCAAAGGTTGATTTTGTTTACTTTCTGCGTTCCAAGTTCTAAATTTGTTTTTTTTTAATTTTTAATCATAGAAAGGAAGGGGGAAAGCTGGTTGCAACTTCTTGGTCGTATTAATTAATTTGGTAGATGAGAAATGGTAGGCGAATATGATTTTATATATTAATTTGCTTGTTGAGTTGTAATTTATAATGTTATGTAAAGGAAAAGCTAGGGCATTTGGATAGGAAGTCAATTGTACAGAGTATTGTGTTACTTGTGGCGCTTGACTCGACTCTGGGAGCTGTCGGTCCACTCGGATATGTTATTGTAATATTCGTTGAAGAAACTGATGCCTCTCTTGCAATGCTCCACGCCTTTTCATCTTTCCTTTCTTTGGATTTACATTTGATTTTAGTCAGTAAAAGATTAGCTTT
>NW_021633620.1:0-41522 GCF_004799145.2 Neltuma alba
AAATATCTGTTATAAAATGACCAGCGTCCACTCAGTTATATAGTTCTATGCATATGATCAGGCCCCCTACCAGGAGAAGAATTGGAATAACCATCACATTTATCATGTAAAAACATGAGTTTACCTATTGGCCTGAGGCGTTTTTTTCCCCAGCTTAGCCTGCAGGTCATAAACGCAGTCGTTAAAGGTGACACTTAATGGGCTAGAAAAATTATAAAGCATGCGGGAACCTGAACATGATAAATCCGAATAACATTAAAGTAGAAAACAGACACTTTTGTAATTCGTCACACAATTGGTTGATTTGATTCACTTATTATTTAATTAACGAATACAGCTCGCGCGTGCGCTGTATCCGTCAAAAACAAGCAATTTCCACTATACGCGTGTCATTCCGACGAGCGGGGCGATGCGTGTGGGATCCACCACCTGTGCCTTTAAGGACCCTCGCGATGCTGTCTCGTTTCAAACTGGCTTTGCTTTCTGCCACTAATTTTTGTTTATAACTCGGCACTCTCCCCAACTTGTGTTGGTGGCTTGTCAATCATCAAACCCCTTCTATTTTCCCCCACCTCCAGCTTTAGCCTTTTGATTTTTATATTTTAAGTCGCAACTTGACATATTCATTATTTTTCTAATTAATCATATCGTCGTGGAATAATGTATATAATACATCTGAAGATACGTGCTTATTAAAGAGATCCAATATTCCTTCTAAATTTGCACGGACTTGCTGGAGGCCTGCACCAAGTTTTAACCACCACCTTTTTGTGTGATGAGGTTTAAAGATTAAGAATCAGTGATCTGGGCTAGCCATGGCTTTTTGCCTGCCCACCACACAATATATTACTACATTCAGTTTTTAATATATAAAAATTATTTGATTAATTTGAATAGATAACAAAAATTAGTTTAGTTAGATATTTGTAATAAATAAGTATTGTCTTTCCTAAATTATCCCTACTAATCAGGTATATTAGTTAGAATTATCATTATTACAAATACTATATTGAGAAAAAATGAATAAATATAAAAGATAAAATTGATTGAAGTATTTCATTTAAGACCAAAATAAAAGTCAAACGAGTTCTTATATTAAGAATCGAAGGTAGTATATTGTTTTTTTTCCCAACTATATTACTAGCATTAATTATGGGCGCATCTTGAAGCAAAAAAAAAAAAGTTTTTTTGAGGGGCGGGCGTCGATCCATCCATTGTTGGGGGTGAGAACATCCGGTGCAGTGCATGTTTCGTTGCTCCTTAGGGAAAAAGTAGGGTGAAAAAAAAATCAATTTAAAAATTCAGCCATGCAAAAGCAGTCTTCTGCTTGCTTCGTGAAAACCGAGAGAACAAGCATCCAATTAAAAATTAGGTTTGGATCTCTAAAATGTTATCCAAGCGTAGATTTAAAAGTCGTTGTTAAAGCTAGCTTTAAAAAAATTTTTAAAAAACAAAAGAAAGAGAAAAATTATAAATAAAGACCCCCTAATATATAAAATTATGATTTGAGACTCTCAATTTAGAAAATACTCCTCCGGTCCTTAATATAAGACCCATTTAACTAATTTGATTAGATTAAGGAAGTTAGGTAAGTTAGTTAATTATAAGAAAAGTGACATATTTTTCCTAAAATACCATAGTCATCTTTCTTAATACCCCCTCTCTTATACTTAATTATGGTTGAAGGAGTATCCATGGGGGTAATTTAGAGAAAATTGATAAATATGAGGAATGGGTCTTATATTTAGGACCAAAACTAACTCAAGAATTTGGTCCTATATTAAGGACCGGAGGAGTAGCAAATAAGTACCCGATCCCACTTTTACAAATATGAGATTGTGGTGAAATATTTGAAATGTCCTTTAACCAAATGACCAGTTGACTATGAGAAATGACAAATTCACTTTAGTGAATAACAACTTTAATAAACCAAATCACAACTTGGTTGGGGGTATATCAAATAACGAGTTGACTATGGGAAATAACAAGTTCACTTTAGCGAATGACAACTTTAATAGACCAAATCATAATTTGGCTATCGGGTATTTTAGATATTTCACCCACATTTCATATTTACAAAAGTGGGACCCGATTTTTATTTGCTACTATTTTTTAAATTTAGGATCTCAAATCACAATTTTAAATGTTGGAAGTTTTTATTTGCAATTTTTCTAAAGAAAAGCTATACTTTTTAGCTTTTCTTTTGCATAAAAGGGAGGGTCAAATAGTGTGCCCGTTGCGTGTATCTAACCGACGGATTCATTCTGCAAGTGCTAATAATACTGTCAATTATTAAACATTATGGCATTAATACTTCCTGTGCTGCCACTTCTGGCTTTTGGTCGCATGTTGTCTGTTATGAATTGTCAGACTTCTGACGAATACCTGTGACCATGTGCACTTTGTTTATAATAGCAAATATTTCGATGAATTAAGTTTCTTCTCAATAAAGTGGTGTTTATTTGTTGGCTTGATTCAGGCAAAAACGAGTGGGCAAGGTTACCTGACAAGAATGATCATGCTTCAATTCATTTAATGATCAAGTATGATTCATTTCATTTCACTCGTTAATTTTTCTGGCTACGAAACAAAATGAGGCGTGATTCTCTTGGTTGGGCGCGGAGTATCCCATACGCAACTTTTATGGCTTATGCGTCACACAATATTCAGGCGTGTGAAAGGTCATATTCTATAATTAACAAGCGCATACTAATCATACTACAGTATCACAATAAATAAGGGTGACGCTTGGAACATTTAGAACGCATAAAATTCTATATTGATTAAGCTATTTTGCAATAGAATTGATTTAACGCCCGCAATCCAATAAATTAACGTATGAAAAGGCAATGAAGCCATACATGCCAGAGAGAATCCTCTCCCGTTATCGGAGCACTTTTCTCAAGATCCACCTCTCTGGGCACGTATAATCTATTAATCTCTGCGCCACAAAGAGAAAGAAAGAAAGAAAGATAAAAAATAGAAATCCCTGGTGTCAGGAGAGAAGGAAAGAACAGAAATCCCTCTCCATTAGAGAATGATGGATCTGGTTTACGAGACAGTCCGAGTCCGGACAAGATATGATTGGAGTTATCCACATTGAGGCTTGAGCGTGATGATGTACCTAGCCGTATGGACACATGGACATCGTCGTCGGTCTGCACTAAGGCACGCCCTCTACTCATGCTATTGAACCTCGGGCTGCCACGCATCTCTGCGTTTCATTTCCAAATAAAGGATAAGTAAAGCTGAATGCCAAAACACCAGAAGGAGAAGGGGAAAAAAAAAGTATAAGCGAAGCTGCTTTTCATTTCCTGAACGGCGAATCCCCCACTTTGTGAATTTTGTGACCCTCCCTCCTACACGGAAGCCTCTATCGCCAGGAGAAAAAAAGCCATGCTTTTTGCTTATTTCCAGTTTCTAACCTCAACCCGTTTCTAGCTCAGTGTTTTACCTGCCACACATGGTTTGTGTGACGGGCATGTCCTAACTCGTTTGATACTCTGCCCCAGCGAGGGAAACTTGCTTTTCACCTGCGCTTGCAGTCAAAGGCTCTCCCTTTTTCCCATGGATTTCATAATTCACTGCTCGGAGAGACATGCGTTTAAAGGGCGTCTCTGGTCTTCAGAGTTGAAAAGTCCCACCTTCATATTTTCTTCACAGTTCGACAGTAAGTCCTCATTCAGTATATTGTGAAGTTCCTGAAGTGACCTTAAAAGCTATTGGGCAGAATTTCCTGGGAGCTTCCTTTGAAAGCGAGACAGGTAATCTTTTTTCTCTTCTTCTCCACTGTTTGACTCTGGGATAGATTCCATGTCAAACATGGGTGAATAAATGCTCCTTCTCTTTTCTTCCCAACTCTCTTTGTCACTATTAATAACCATTCTTTGACAAATTCGGTCATGCTTTCATTTTTTCTAGCGGTTGTTTCACGACGCAAATGTGGAGAATATCATCAGCGCTATAATCTCTTATTCAAGCGTTTAATATTCATCATGTGGTCATTGCATTGGCAGGAATTCTTTGTTTTCGTTTCACTTGCTGACAGGGATCAATAACTCGGCGTGTTATCAGCTACTTCTAATAAAAGCAAAGCAGCGAACACCACCTCTTGGAGATGGCTGAGAAGGATAGTTTATATTCTCCGGGAGATGGGAGGAGAATACTAATTTTCAATTTCTTCAAGGATGGCAGGTATGATATTATAGTTTTTTTATTTTTTTTTAAATCTCTGTCTTGTTTGAAAGTTCCATGCTTGAGAACCTAAACCAGTTGGTTTTGCCCATCAAACCGGAATTACTTACCGTATTTAAGACATCTCTTGGCTGAAAATTTCATCTAGTATAGTTTCATCGCGTGGTGATAAAAATGTTCGTATATATTTCCTCTTACACTTCCTTCTCGCCCTTCAATTTAAGAAGGGATACTGACAGCTGAGTGCCTGAGTTATTAACAGTGGTTAGATTCAGGTTAAGTACTTAAATGTTCAGTATTAAGTTCTCAAATAAGACTCTTTTGCATCTAAAAAATTTCGGAATCCAATTATATGGTGCTTAGCAGTAAAATATATATGCGCGCGCGCGTGTATGATAGTCCCATAAACAGGACAGAGGACATCTGTAAGCCTTGTTCTTTTTTAGTTCAGTTCTATTTTCAGCAAATATTCATATCATTTTCTTTTTCTTACATGTTATTGGTTTCACTTTGACCGCAGACTAGTTTTCAAATCTGACAATCTTGGTCGGGAAATACTGTCTATAGCATTGCCTGCAGCACTGGCTTTGACAGCCGACCCTATTGCCTCACTGGTTGACACTGCATTCATTGGCCAAATAGGTATTTTTCTTGTCATTGGTTTTTTTTTACTTCGAGCTTAATTAAATCAAAGTTTATTATAGTGAGGGTAGTTCTTTGGAAAAAGTAACATCCACAAACGGAGGATAAAGCTTTTTTAATCCAACTGAACATGGGAGAGGGAACATCCAAAACGATAAGCACTGTCTTGTGGGTATTAACTTGAAGTTATTTCGTTCTCAAGCTGCTCAACGACATAGGTTGTGTTGTCAAGCCAAATCTCCTATGTTTGTAAACTATCTTGTAATGCACCTGGGACGGGTTTTTTGTCCGTACAGGTCCTGTAGAGCTTGCTGCTGTAGGTGTTTCTATAGCACTATTCAATCAAGTATCAAGGATTGCGATATTCCCTCTTGTCAGTGTCACGACTTCTTTTGTGGCTGAGGAAGATACTCTTGGTGGAGTGAGTTCTCAAGCAGAGGAGACTGATAACTGGGAAGAAGGTGCACCTATGGATGGTGAAGCCAAAGAGTTTATACCACAAAAAGGTACCCTTCGCCCATTCTTTTGAGTTAAAAAGATAGAGCTGGTCGAGCATTACCCAGGTTTTCTATGGTTCCACTTATCCTTTGGAGCAACAATTTATCGCTCCACTGGGCTATGTATGTAAGTTTTCTACTTAGCATATTCACACCCTTTCCTTTTTCCTGATCAGATACATGTGCTGATGTTCATGACTCAGATTTGGTTGGTGGCAGCTTTAATATAGTTAACACGGAGCGTAAGAGAAGGAATATTCCTTCAGCTTCATCAGCTCTTGTTATTGGTGGAGTTCTTGGCATCATCCAGGCAATATTCCTCATATCTGCTGCAAAACCTTTGTTGAACTTCATGGGAGTAAAATCTGTAAGTACTTTTGGGATGTTTAGAGTATTTTTAATGTAGCTTTCACTTTCAGAAAAGGTCCTCGTACCAACGTGGAATGATTAGTATATAATACAGATTATTTGCACAGGACTCCCCTATGCTAAGCCCAGCTCAGCAGTATCTGACATTGAGGTCCCTTGGTGCTCCTGCCGTGCTTCTTTCATTAGCTATGCAGGGAGTCTTCCGAGGATTTAAAGACACTAGAACTCCTTTATATGCTACAGGTTTGCCTTGATAGACTCATGTAATCACAATGCCAGTGTCACAGTATCTTGCTATCATCCGATTTTAATTGTTTTTTCTGACGTAATCCAGTGGCTGGAGATGTTACCAACATAGCACTAGATCCTCTATTCATGTTTGTATTCCGCCTGGGTGTCAGTGGTGCAGCCATTGCCCATGTTATATCTCAGTATGTTTTAATTATTTAATTTCTATTTAAATGTACTAAGTGCACTGATTTAAGAATGGATGACTCTGCAAGCTTCTTTATGCAACACTATCTTGCTAGTCATCACTTTTTCTTTCCTTTTCTTTTGGTCTTTACTTCTTATTGTTTAAATGTCTGCGAATGTAGGTACCTGATTTCAGTCATACTCCTGTGGAGATTGATTGGACAAGTTGATCTTATCCCCCCTTCCATGAAGCATCTACAATTTGATCGATTTCTTAAAAATGGTCAGGGTTTATCTTTCCTGGACTGATGATCTTCAAAGTGAACAAAATTTATAACTTTATTTAGTAATGCTTTTTGTCCCCTGAATTATGACTAAGCTTGTAGGCCAATGATATGGTGCTCGAGATTATTATAGAAATAAACATTAATTGAATAAATTATTTTCTCCCCCCCCCCTTTGGGTTCAGGTTGATACTTCCCTTGGAGTTGGGGGGTTAAATTAATTAGCAATCGATTGTTGACACAGGTTTGATGTTTTGTGTTTTGTTTTTGTAATTCAGGTTTTCTATTATTAATGAGAGTCATTGCCGTAACATTCTGTGTGACACTTTCTGCATCACTAGCTGCACGGCAAGGATCAACATCTATGGCTGCATTTCAAGTCTGCTTGCAAATTTGGTTGGCAACATCTCTTCTTGCTGATGGTCTGGCCGTTGCTGGGCAGGTTTGATATGATTAGCTCCACTGTTAAACTCTATCATCTCAAAACATTCCTTAAAATATCTGTTTTGTCTTGGACTTGGAAAGCATAAAAGCCGGGGGAACAAACTTGGACATGGAACACTAAGGACTAACTCAATTCCCTCGTATTTTCAAACGCGTTAAAATATTAAAATAATCTGTGCAATGAATCAGGTCATCCAGCTCTAATTAATATATTTTGAATTCAGGAACACTGACCAATTAGTGGTCAAATAAGTAACTATCTGCTGAGTCATTTTCCTCAATTGAAATTACTTTTACTAGGATTTCCTACATCCTGAACTTAATCCTTCCTTGTGTCTTTATCTTATCTCGGGATGCATTCACCCATTAGTTATTTGGTTTCATGTCCTTCCTTGTCGGCTCCAGTAGGTCCAGACATTTTGAGGTGCCACTAATTGCATACACTCGAAAGTTCGATTGATTATGATGACCTATCTCACTTGAGAAACAAGGAAAAAGAAGGATGCATTACTTCTGTTATAGAAAGGGAATATTATATCTGTTTTAGAAAGATGCATTGTTTCACTTTTTAGCGCTTCTTGTTTGCAAAATCTGTAATAGTATTTGGGTTTCAGGCAATCCTTGCTGGTGCATTTGCTAATAAGGATCATGACAGGGCTATAGCAACCGCATCCCGAGTGCTGCAGGTGATTTACAATGAATACAATTGATATAGAACAGGGGAAGAAAGGAGGGAGGATGACTGAATAATTCTCTAAATATCAAAATAATCAAGTCTGCCAACATAGAACAATCTAGGCCTATATATGTTTTTCGTCATATTTTCTCCAAGGCGAAGTTGGTTGATGTAGTGAGCGATTACACTGCAGATGGGCGTGGTTCTGGGATTGGGGCTTGCGATTTTCCTCGGAACCGGGCTGCATTTCGGAGCTAAACTATTTACAAAAGATATTAATGTCCTCCACCTTATCAGTATTGGAACTCCGGTACTTTATTTATGTTCAAATGGGAAAGTATATCGATCTCTGTATCTTCATGAAATTGGAGGAACTTACAAATATATGAATTTCTTATCAGTTTGTTGCAGCCACTCAACCCATCAATTCCCTGGCATTTGTATTTGATGGCGTTAACTTTGGGGCATCTGATTTTGCATATTCAGCCTTCTCAATGGTGGGCATTTTCTTCCATTCCTTTTCATGCCATAAAAATGATGGAGGCGCATTTATATGCGACTCAAACAACCAAAAAAATGCTTCTGAACAATCTAACAAGGAAAACTGCTGCCTCTCATAAGTATTGACTGCTTTTCCAGTAGAAGGAGAAGTATCCATGAAAACAGAAGTAGATTTATTTCGTTACAATCTTCTTTCTCTCAGGTTGTGGTGGCAATTGTCAGCATCATTTGTCTACTTGTTTTGTCCTCTGCTGGTGGCTTCATTGGTATCTGGGTTGCTCTGACCCTTTATATGAGTCTCCGAGCATGTGCTGGCTTCTTGAGGTAGTTATTCTCAAAGATTCTCTTTTCCTAATCTTTTTCTTCTCTTTAAATTCTTATCATCTTTCCTCTGAATTGGTGCAGGATTGGAACAGGATCAGGGCCTTGGGGCTTCCTCCGGAGCTGATGGTTCCATCATCATAGTTTGATACATGATCCCACTTGGGCAAGAAAAGTTTTCTGGGGTTTTATAATTTTATTAGGCATATTCTTCTGAAGGAACCGTGCTATCTACATTGGAATAATCTGCTCGCCCTCGAGAATATGTACAGAAATATATGAAATATATATGATCAAGCTCTCGTGTGACTGCTGAGGATTCGTGAGGTTCATGGTCGTTGATGTCATCGGCGCTCTATCCCCCTTGGTTTCTATTCACAGCAGGTCAAAAGTATGTCTGATGGGTCTCGGTCCGTCAAGGTCTGTAATGATTGGCCCAATTATGTTAAAAATCGTTTTTTTTTTCCAACAATTATTTTATTAAATATTGAATATTGATCAGAGAGACAAATAATTGTTTACACGCCACTCAAATTCAAATATGCGCAGCACTAATGAACAAATTAGTCAAATCATTCTCTTAAAACACACATAATTATTTCAATAACCACATGCTAACTGCTTTTTCAGTAAAAGTAGCATTTCGAGTTATAAATGAAAAATCACTGTGTAATACTCCTCCGATCCTTAATATAAGATCCATTTAACTAATTTGATTAGATTAAGGAAGTTAGGTAAGTTAGTTAATTATAAGAAATGTGACACGTTTTTCCTAAAACACCATAATCATCTTTCTTAATACCCCCTCTCCCTCTTCTACTTGATTATGGTTGAAGGAGTATTTATAGGGGCAATTTAGAGAAAATTGATAAATATGATAAATGGGTCTTATATTTAAGACCACAACCAACTCTACAATTGGGTCCTATATTAAGGACCGGAGGAGTACTATCTTCAATCTTTAATATAAATATTAATTTGATTTTTAATTTGGTCTTAAATATAAGAGTCTAATTTACCTGGTTTTTAATATTTAGCTATTTTTTTTCCTTCAATAACCTATACAGTGATTGCATATCTTATAGAGTTATCATTAATTCTAATTTGAACACATGATTAATAGGATTAATAATTATATCTTAAGGAAGACAACATCTATCTACTATAATAATTAACCTTTTAAATCTTTCTAAATTAGTCAACTAGATCTTATAGGGGGTGTCTGGGTAGCCCTAAAATCACTTCTCATAAAGTATTTTTTCGTAAATCGAGATAAATTTCTTCATATACCGTAAAAGCACTTTTAAAATCAGGGTTTTGTTTCTAGCGAAACACTTCCTAAGTATATATGATAGTAATCATTATTTGAATCTGGTAATAGTAAGTAAAAAATAATTTTTTCAAAGAAAAAACCTTGAGTGAAACCTGAAAAGGGGAAAAAGCAAGACTGCAGGGGAGAGAGGCAAAAGAAAAACGCCCGAGGGGTCTCGCCCTACTTCCTTGGCGGACGCTGAAAACGTTGTCGTTTTATAGGGGCGGGCCCCTTGCTTGCCGTCTCTCGTATAAAGGATGTGCCACACTCTCTGGGCTCCATCTTCATAAGCCCTCCGGCCATCGCCCGCTCGTTAAACGTGATCTTTGCCACTGCGGACATCCCGGTGAACCCTTGTATCGTGAGGTTCAAGGTACATTTCCTAAACTCAGGTTTTCTGCTGCCAAATTACAAGTTACATGATCTTCGATAACTCGGAAAATTCTTTATTTTCTTTTTCAGCTGGTTATTGCTTGGTCGGGGTTTAAGTTGTCGAACCGAATCGAACGCAGTTGTCTTTTAGATTCAGGTACCGGATCTTTTGGCAAAGCTTCAAGGTTACATCTTTTCGCCATGTTGTGCTTTTTGGTTGCCGAGACGTTGGAGGAATAAGGAATCCATCATCTCAGTACTCTTCATTTCATGCCCGCCCGGACTGAATACCCGTTCCTTTTTTCTTCATTCCAATTTTTTCCCCATAGTCTGTGTGCTAATCTTTGCCTTTTCTTCTTGTGAAAACCGATGCTGTACCGACTTTCGGGCAATTTCTGATTACCTTTTTTTTTTTTTTGTTGCTTTTGTATGTCTTGTTGAAATTGAAAGTGGTCCCTTCCTGCATCAGAAATATTAGTTGTTGTTCTTGTTTTCATGCTTTCACGTGGGCGTGATTAACTGTGGGATAGGCGGTAGTTAGTTTATGGTACGGAAACTAGTATTTTACTGATCCTTTTTCCAATTTTTGAAGAGCCCGTCTATCGCGTTATATAATGTCAAGTAGAATACTTTCAGTTTGTTTCGTAATTACTTGTCTGATTAATGCTCTGATGTCTTTCATTCATTTCATTTCCCATTTCGATTGGTATATGTTATATGTGAGATACTCGCCCTAATGTGTTCAGGTTTTATGCATGCTTGGAGCTGAATCCAAATTTACAGGTCAACATGGGATTTGATAACGAGTGCATAGTGAACATTCAATCCCTTGCTGGAGAATACTTCTGTCCCGTTTGTCGGCTTCTTGTTTATCCAAATGAAGCATTGCAATCTCAATGTACTCATTTATACTGCAAACCATGCTTGACCTACATAGTGAGCACTACAAGGGCTTGCCCTTATGATGGATACCTAGTGACTGAAGCAGATTCCAAGGTTGTTTTCCTTCTATTCTTTCCAAGGTGCTCCTGTGCGAACTAGCTTATTCTGGTGCTTATGTGTAACTGCTCATTGCAGCCTCTCACAGAGTCAAATAAGGCACTTGCTGAAACTATTGGAAAGGTAGCAGTTCATTGTCTGTATCACAGGAGCGGATGCACGTGGCAAGGATCTCTGTCTGAGTGCACATCTCACTGTTCTGGATGTGCTTTTGGCAATTCTCCTGTTGTCTGCAACAGGTGTGGGATCCAAATAGTGCATCGTCAAGTACAGGAACATGCACAAAACTGTCCTGTGAGTTCCACTTATTCGTCTTATTTACTGATAGTTGATTATAAAAAATTTTCTTATGTATTTATTTTTAATAGGGTCGATTCTTGTGCTTGTTGATTACCAGGGGGTGCAAGCTCAGGCGCAACAGCCTGAGGCTACCCAGAACCCTTCAGCTAGTGGTGCTGATGCTTCTACTGATCCAAACCAGACTGCTGCTCACGTTGGAGCGACAGCTTCTCAAGCTCTTGCTTCTCAGACTGTGGCTGCAACTACTGCACCTGGGCAGGATATGAATATGCTAGCCAATACAACTCCTCAGACTCAATCTTCAGTTCCGACTGTTGTGCATCCAAATGCAGAGCAATGGTATCAACAACAGCAATATCAGCAATACTACCAGCAATACTCCGGATATGACCCATACCAACAGCAGTATCAACATCAGTATCCCTATCAATCAACTGTGGCTCCACAGTACCAGCAGTACACACAGGCTTATGGCCAGTCCCAGCCTCAATCTCAACTGCAGCCCCAGCCTCAGGCTCTAACACAAGCTCAGCCACAACCTCAACCACAGCCTCAACCACAGACTCAGGCACAGGGGCATTCTCAATCAATTCCCCATGCACCCGTGGCCCTGCAGTCTCAGAACCACATGCAAGTTAGCCAACAACAGCAACTTCAGCCTACTGTACAGCAGCATAGTCAGATTCAGTCACTGGGGAACCCATCTGTCCATGGCCCCCCTCAGTCGCAGCATTATCCATATCTTCAAGGTCAACCTGCCCCCTCTCAGCCTCAATCCCAACAATCTTTGCAAATGCCTCAATATCAGCAGCCTCATCCTCAGATGCAACAATCACAACCTCAAGTTCAACAGCCAGCTCAGAATTTTCCAATTTCTCAACCTCAGGTTCATCAACACGTGCCTCATGCTCCAGTCCCACATATTTCCCAGTCCCAGATGCATCCACAACAGCCCAACCTCCCCGGGGCTCTTAATCTTCAGCCTCAAACGCAAAATACGTCAGCACATGCAGTGACAGGTCATCACTCTTATCCTCAACCTCAGGCTCATCAGAATATGCAGATGGGAGCCCCTCAACGTCCTATGAACATGCATCCTCCTCAGGGTGGGCCTTTACCCCATTCTCAGCGGCATGGCCAGATGCAGAATCAATTCCCTCAGCAATTTCCAATGATGCGTCCCCATCAATCTCATGCTATGTTTCCAAATCAGCAACAGCCCGCATTGTTTCCTGCATCTGTTCAGGGCCAACATATTCCTCCTCAACAGCAACAACTTTATGGTCCTGGTCAACAACCTGCCCAAGTCAACCATCGTCCTGTTGTGCAGCCATTGCCTCCACAGTCTTTTGTACAGCAGCAGATGCCTATGCCATCTCACCTACGTCCCCAAGGTCCAGCTCCTTCATTTCCTGAACATGCTCAAACTTATCCGCAGCAGCTTACAAATGTTGCATTATCACATAACCCTCAGTCCAATCAGTCTCAAAATGCCATGGGGAGGCCTTTGTTGCCCAATCATACAGTGCCATCACAACCATTTGCACAAGCTGCTAATGTCTCCCTGGTTAGGCCGACGCATGCTGGTGCTGGCCACTTGCATGGAAATCAGAATATGATTGTTGGGCCCAATAATCAAGTACAGGCCTCTTCGGATCTGCTGTCCAGATCTTCAGATCCATATGGCAAACAAGGTGCTCTCAATGAGAAAAAATCTGATTCTGCTTCTGGAATACCTGGTAAAACCGTGAAGGATGTGGATAAAATGCCTTTATCAGAATCAGAAGTAAAAATTGGAAAAGAAATTAAGCAAGATGAAGTTGCGAATGAGCAAAATGGTGAAGGTGTGCAGCCTGGGCAGACAACAGGCATGAATGCCAGTGCACTAGGAAATGCTAATGTGTTGAACAAAAATTCTGTGAAGGAAGAGGCTGCTGGAAGTAGTTGGCAGCCTTTAAATGGAGATAAATCAGGTGATGCGGTATCTGGGGTTCAGAGCAATACTGTCAATGACCATTCTGGTGTGAAAGACAAGGAGATTCAAGATGATCATCGGCTGAATGATTCACAACCTGGTAAGCAGCAGAATGATGATATGCCCACTTCAAAACCTCCTTTGGATGCTGATAATGCTGCCTCAGGTGTCGCCCAAACCCCTGGTACTCCTCAAGGTCCTGGGGTTAATGAACACAGAAATATAACTCCACTTGGTCATGGGCAGTCTGGTGGATGTCAGCTTTCTCGCCCAGATCTCTTTGCTGATCAGGGCAAGTATCGTAGCCCTGCCGGCCAAAGTTTTCTGGCTCATTCTAGTGGAATTCCAAGTCGATACAACCAAGGTCAAGCACCTTTTCATCTTGGTGCATCCAATTTGCCAAGTGTTGAATCCGGTGTAAGGCCACAGTTTGGTACTGGAGATGTGCGTGGTGGAACAACAAATTTACCACCACATGCTTCTGAATCCTACCCGCATCCAAGGCCTGGTTACTTTAATGGTCCCCATGGTGTTGGATCAGATGAAGAAAGGTTCAAGCCTTTCCCCATTCCTGGCCAACACAATATTGAACGAAGAGAGTTTGAAGGTGATCTCAAGAGGTTCCCTGCGCCTTATGCAGATGCTGAGCCCATTTCAAAATATGGGGGCCATTCTACAGGTCCACATAATAGAGGTTCCCATGAGTTAAATTATAGCAGTGGGTCAAAGTTGAATCCTGCAGATGGTGTTACCTCAAGATTGTTTCCTCCCCCTTTTTCTTTAAATGATGTTGGAGATAGACCAATTGCTTTCCATGATGATGCCATGGTGAAATCTGATACTCATCGCAGTGATTATCTTGGAATAGGTTCAAGACATGGGATGCATCACATGGATGGTCCAACTTCGCGAAGTCCTATTGGTGAACATGCTGAAATGTATTTGGGGAGAGCTGGTGTCCATTCTGTTGGTATTGCTAGTAAGTCAAGCGTGTATGACTTTGATGGAAGAGATCCACGTCATTTTGGTGACTCATTTGGCAGTGCATTCCGTGATAGTAGATTTTCTAATTTGCCGAGCCATTTTCATAGAGGTGAGTTTGAGGGTCCTGGTAGCATGCGAGTTGGTGAACATCCAAGGGGTGAATTCATTGGTCAAGATGACTTTACTGGGCATTTTCGGAGGGGTGATCGTTTGGGTCCTCATAACATGCCAAGACATTTGCCATTTGGGGAGCCTCTTGGTTTTGGTGCCCCTGCTGGTCATGTGCGAGCTGCTGAACTTGGTGGTCGTCACAGTTTTGAATCTTTCAATAGAGGTAACAGATCGGGTCACCCGCGGCTTGGTGAGCCTGGGTTTAGGAGCAGCTTTTCCTTTCCAGGGTTTCCTAATGATGGTGGACTAATAACGGTTAAGTATTGACTCATTATATATTTATTTTCTGCCCATTGTACTTGAAGAATGATTAAGACTCGAGCTATAAAGTTGGGTCAATTTAAATTTTAATATTTTTGAAACTTTTAAGATTTCTTCCCCTTGCTATTTATATATACCTTTGTGCGTGTTTTCTTTTGTGTTTTTCAGGGAGATATTGGATCCTTTGATAATCCGAAGAGAAGGAAGGCAAGCATGGGGTGGTGTCGGATATGTAAAGTTGACTGTGAAACTGTTGAAGGGTTGGACATGCATTCTCAAACAATGGAGCACCAGAGGATGGCCGTGGATATGGTTAAAAGCATCAAACAGAATGCTAAAAAACAAAAATTGTAAGTTTATTTTCTGATTGTTAGAGTAATGACAACAATAATCTCTAACAGTTGTCATTTTGGAGACAACGATTTCTTTGATTCTTCTAGAAAACTTAAATTTTCCTTGGGAAGATAAACCCCTTTATTGCTTTGTAATGTGATTTATTCACTAATTTTTGTAGAACACCTAGTGAACAATCCTCAATTGAAGATGGGAGCAAGTCAAGAAATGCTAGCTTTGAGGGCCGTGGAAATAAGCACTGAGCTGTAGGGGTTTGCTGCAACTCTAGTCTTGTGTCTCACTTGTGCACTTCTCATCAAAAGATGTTCCTGTGGCATTATTGCATTTAGCAATACTCATCTCTCTATGCCATTTTCTAGTTGAGGTGGTTTATGTTACTTTTGTCATTTCAGGTTGCTGCCATGTTAATGGGGATGGTTTTTGGATCTGGAGTACTGTGGCAGTTAAGTTTAACGGCTTTTGAATTTGAAATCTATAATTTGAAACTAGGATAGTTTTCTCGATTTGTTATAGCAAAGAGTTTCTACCTTCTCGTTTTGCGTATGATGAGGTACAATTTTTCTAGATAGCAATTATGCCCTATCTTTATAGCTGCTCCATGATAATTTCACGTTTATTGTAACTGAATATTCTAGTCTAGATTGTCTTGTTCCTTGATGCAAAGTTTGAATCTTCAGATTTTCTATGCTTATGACTGCACCATGTGTAATTATTTGAGTAATTGGATATCTGATAATAGAATGTTACCCTGTTGTAGACTGCAGTACACTCATTCATAAAGGGTTCTTAAATTGCATCATAATTGTCAAATTAAGCCTTAGAAACCTACCAAGGAATTTGAATTTATCCACCGGATCATTTGGAGAATAAATTTGATGATGCAAATTTGCTTCGGAATTCTTACTAACAGGATTTCCATAACGAGCTGCATAATTACAAAAGTAGAATTGGTTTCATACTGTCAAGTCGTACTCTCAATTTAGTTCAATTCAGTTGTTAGCAATAGATAAAACACCTGATATTTAGCTAACGACTACTTAACACGTGTTAAAATGGAAAGGAGGAATCCAAAATTTTAAAATTTGTTTCTTTTCTACGAAGAGGGATTTCCTTGGTGACTTGAAAGGAACAGGATTTGACCGAATCCTTTAGAAACATGGTGATTGACAGCGAATTTTCCATCTAAAATCTTCCTAGATTTCAACCTATGTATACACGTGGAACCTGATAAACTTGCTTAGGTGGGGATGAACTGAAACATGGATCACCATTTCAGGAGAATCAATATTTGCCCCTGTTTTCATAGGAAAAGCATTCACTAGGTTTATCTGGAGACTTTTTCCCTCCTAGTAATGAGAATTTTCTTTTTTTCCTTTGTGAGAGATGCGACTGTTTTCTTATTCCCTATATAATATGATCACACAATTCTTTAATGCCCCTCCTAATTGTTGGAGGTAAAGGTGGAATTCTTTATCGTTTTAAAAACTCATAATTAACTGTTCTACACCAAACTGAATATCAGAAGTTTATGATTTATCCTGCCCTTCTATTTCTTTCCTGATTAGCCATCCAACAAGAAGTTTGTCCTTTTCCATTCCTTATTATTGGTTGCCTTTTTCTTTTCATGCCTTCCTATTCGAGGCTTTTTATACTTTGCTAGACTTTTTAAATTGGGTCGCTAGACCTTATTGTGATCCTGTGTAGTTCTTCAATTGGACTGCAATATGTAAATGAAGGTTTACAATTGTTAAACACTCCAGATTTTTAATAATTTTGGACTCTATTGTTACTTAGCCTCGATGTTGTAATTCTGCTGCCAACAATTTTGATATTTTTATCAATGACAAGACTAGTCTTAGCATTCTTGTTGCTAAGGAGAACGGTGTTGTGTGCCAGATTGGAGTGCCATGTAGTGGTACTTCCATCGGATGTGTGAGGGTTTTGGAGTAGTCATTGGTCAATTTGGAGTAAACAATAAAACAACAATAAGGATGCCTGTGATTGTTTGTTTGAAGCATGAAGTAGAAGAATTGTGTGCCTTAAGTTTTGGAGTATTTGTTGCGTTTGAGCAATATGAACTACTTTTCTTGTAAATAGTGCAATATTATATTGGTGCAGTGCTGTGTTGTTGTTGTTGTAGAGCAATGTGTTCTGATGCTTCGTTTGAAGGAGTTTAAATGGAATAGTGGCTGGGTGAATCAATTGGTTTTAACAGATGTTTGTTAACTAGGAGACTTAGGCCACATCAATCTTCGATGCAATGTGACGCAATGTGACATCAGCTGTTAGCTTTTGATGGTTCTTTGGAAAGTATAGTTGTGAGTGATGTTACAAATTACATTCATTTAGGTTAAAGCTTGGAGAAGTCATTTTTTAAAGTAATATTGGGAAGAAAATGAAACAAATATACTGGTCAAAATAGGATGCGTTCCCCAAGTAAAAGTCACCTTTAGTGCATTTCTGTCCTTTCATTAATTTGAATTGCATACCAAAATTTCTAAGTTAGCTATGCTTTTTGATGTGATGTAAGTAAATTTTTTTTTATTTGTGGTAAAATTTCTTTTCTATAATAGATTTTGAATTCATCCTATCTTTGTTCGGGGGAGCAGACAACAAAAGGCTGAAACTTCAGTGGAACAATTTACCTGGTCGTCTTTGTATGTGCTGTGGTAAGAATTTGCTGGTAGCCAACTTACAACCTAGTGTTGAATTCTATGCTTGGTGAAATTTTTTGGCGCTTTCCTTTTGCCTTTTTCAACAAGTTATTGCATAGTTCGTACTCAAGGCTAAATTGCTGGAGTTGAAAGCCTGATATTAGTATTATTTATGAAGACTGCAATAACAAAAAATACTTGTGTGGTTTTTATGTAATCTTTTACATGATTGGGATCTAAATTAGCTGAGGTGAACGCGTTTGTCTAAGCCAAACCCGAAGCCTGACAGAAACAATTGGTTTTAATGATTATAAGTGGGCTAATATCTCTGGTTTGAACTTGCTTGGGTTATTAATCAAAGAAGGTGAGCGGGATTTTATCAGTGAAAAAAAAGAGGGGGGGGGGGTTAGGGGGTGGGGATGAGTGATCTGAAAGTGTGTTGGTGTATTTTTTATGACTTGGAACTTGGAAGTAGTACAGGGTCCTTCATATAGAATGGTAAAACATACTAACAGACAAAATACTCTTAAATATTATGAAAGGACACAACAGCCTAACAGACTTGAATTCCTTCAACACCTGTCAATTCGAAGCACTCTTCTACAACTCATATGCACCTAGATGAGTTCTGAATTCATCAAGAACAGTGCTTGGGGTTCCCTTTGTGATTGTTGCATATTGTGATGCAACAACCACAGATCTTTACAAATGAGAATTTTCCAACAAATCAGTACCTTGCTTTCTTGACTTCAACCCAGAAGCCACATGATTGGAAATGCCCATCGCATTTTTCTTGTCATCCCTTTCAGAGGGTCTTTCACATACTTGATCTGTAACAGCTTAATTGAGCCATCCTTTTGAGGGCCTTCACTTCAATACCTTGAAAATAGCTAAGTGAGCCAAGATATTCGATGAAAATCCCCTTCCCAGCTTTTCAATCGTATCTTTAATTCATTGATCTGTGGAACCTGTGATGAGTATGTCATCCGCTTAAACCAAAACGTAAGTTGCATCAGTAGGTGTGACTCTAAATGAAAATTAACGGTCACGTTTGCTCAGCTGAAACTTGTATTTAATCAAGGCAGCACCCAATCTTTCAAACCAAGGGCTTGTTTCAGGCCATATATAGCCTCATTGAGTCTACCCAGTAATTGATTGTTGCTGCTTTCAAAGCCTGGGGCTTGTTGCATATAATCTTCCTCTTGCAACAGTCCTTTGAGGAAAGCATTATTCCCATCAATTTATGAAAAAGGCCATCCTCTAGTGTGAGCTATAAGGACAAGACTTTATAACTGGACCGAATGCTCCTTTGTAATCGTGCCCCCCTGAAACCCTTTTGTAACCACGTGGACGTCTAGCAATTGAGCCATCAACATTTTTCTTGATTTTGAACGCCTTTATACATCCTACTGCTTCTCTTCCAGGTGCTAAATTTACTAGTTACTGGGCATCATTGTTCATTAGTGCTTTATACTCTCCTTCCATAGCTTTCTTCAACTGAGGAGTATTGGGGGCGTCAATAACAGAGTTAGGTTCTGTTCTTCAAATACCCTTTCAATTTCCTGACATGGAGCAAGTAACAAGATTGATAAAACATTGTGAGAAGTCCCTGGGCTGCTGTGAGACAAATCTGAACTATTACAACGTTAACTTGTACACTGTACAACTCCGGAGGCTAATCTATTTGATTCCTCTCATTCATTTGTTGATTGCTGAACAGAAGAGGAGCTTTGCATGCCTGATTGGTGTGAATCATGATTTCTGGATGTCTGATTTTTTGAAAAGTCCAGAGCTGCTGCTTCTGTTAGGTTCTGATTCTGAATATTTGGAGCCTGAAAAGTTAGGATAATTTGAAAAAGGAAACTAACTATTGTACCAGGCTCTTGTTCACTGGTTGTTGAACAAGTGCTTCGATTTAATTACTTCTACACTCCTTAACAAAATTCAGCTACATACTATGAGCAAGGTTTCTATTTTTGCCTGTTGGAACTGGTGCTTCAACAAGTGACCGAGTTTGTGGAGTGGGGGTGAGTCATATGCTTTCTGTTTTATGGCTGTAAATCACTGTTTTGACATGATTTTTTTTTTATGTTGAATGATCATAATGGAATCCTTCTAGCGCAATGCTTGTGATAACCTTTGTATTGGTCTGATGTGATAGAATGTTCTAGTTTTGCTTTTCATGCTATCATGTTGGAAATAACATTTAGGGTGTCAGCTAGTTTTTTTGACTCACAAGGAGAGAATATATCCTGATGGTATAGTGGTGTTAGATAAAATGGAGTAATTAATTTGTCTCCTGTTATTCCCATGTTGTTGAATTTCACGTACTATTGCTAAAATCTCATTTTGCTAGTTAAGATTTTGTATCATCTTTCAATATTTTGATCACTGTCTTTTGGGCTCTAATTGAATCTGAGGTATGCTTATTTGCAATTATGGGCTTCAATCTGTCCCTCGCCATATATTTTTTATTCAGGTTTGCGCCTTTTAATACTTAATTTTTGTTACTAGACTCTATTTGAACTTGAAAAATATCCTGTTGCCTTCGCGAAATATATGTTATTGGCCCATTGGTTCAAATATTTATTGAGTCTATCATTTGTTGACTGCCCAAGTTGTGTAGTCTGATGTTAGTGCCGAGTGCCCATGATTTATTTTTTTGCTGTACAACTGTGTAATATAGTAAACAAATGTCTGGATCAAAGTTCTTTCCCTTGCAATTTGCCATGATTCTACAATTAGTTTTACTCACTCAGAACTTCAGAAGCGAAGGTTATATTCTAAAATCATAGAAAAGCCTTATTTTTATATGGTTATCAAATTAAGGATTACCTCTAGTTAGGCATGCCTTTAGTTAACTGGCCTGGAAATCTGTAATCAGTCAAACAAGAGATCAACTTTTTATAAAATTGGCTAATAGCTAGAAGAATCGCTCTTACTGTTATTGCGTAGCTCCTCAAATAGACTTGGAGCGTGACATCAAACCCTTCGAGAGCCTTGCAGTAGTTACTGGAAACTTTGGAAATAGCTGGAATGCTGGTTAATTGGATGCAATGGGCTAAAGAGAAATGATTGCACCATCTGATGCTTTAGTGATGTGTTAGGGTTTTAGATGTTATACAGATAGTTGCAGGGAAATATGCGTCTAAGCTCTACCATTATCTGAGTAAGAAACAAGTTTAGGAACATCTAATTCAAAATTTTTGCATGCCTAGGTAACAATTTTTTCTTTCTCTGTGAAAAGGATGCATTTAGTAGACCAGGCCATGTTTAGCAAATATATAATCCCTTGATATGTATGAAAATCAGTAGTGTCATGAGGGTATATAGTCCGGTCCTTGGCGATGGGAAAGCAATTTAGAAGATAATTTAGCAGGATTATATCTCATTTTACACTAAAATGAATCGCTTGTGAAGTTGAAATTGATAATAGATAGGATTTTGTCAATCGTACAAGTCTACCTAAATATTGGGTTGGAACATCGGTTTAAAGAAGCATTAGCATAACTCAAGGCGGGGCCAAAGCAAGTTTTGCATGACCAAAAGAAAATTGCTCAGGTGATTGTGTGGCCCCTCATGTGCGAGGTATTATTCCATTATATATTCAGATCTAACATATTATTTTGAAGTTGGGAAAGAATTTTTTTGCAAGGAGCATGTGAATGAAGAATCTTGCTTGTTTGGGCATTCTGTGGTGTGTCGTATCATTTGTGATGTGGCCGGTGCAAATTTATCATTGTTTTATTCTGCTACCGGAATTGATGTAAGTATGCTGAACGATGGTGAATGTGATGCTTAATTGAGAGCAACGGGAGATGTGTGTTATTGTAAATTGCTGATTCCCCGTGTCTCCGACGGACAGTCATTAGCATGCCGGTGGATAAAGTTAAGCGAAGGGGTGTGAAGAGGAAACTACATAGTACATACGGAGTACTTTCGCTATGTTTCGAGTAATAAGAAGTTGAGGTGTTAAGCAACCTGCTGCCCAAGGAGTTGCCATTCTCCATCACCTGAACTTGCTACAGCCGTGTCTCCCACAATTTTCTCTTTTGCTATCAAAAATAATAGTCAGTAGTCACTTAATGCAGATTTGAATCTCCTCGAGGGACACTCAGATCAAAAAAATAAAATAAAGAAAAAATAGCGATATTTACCCTAAAGGGCCCCCTTTTTCTGTTGTAATTGTATTTTCAGTGACAAAAAACAATGGCAGTGTAATTTTCTGGCCTTGTTTAATGTTACATTACTCCATTCATGTTTTCCACCTCCACTTTCACATGGTGAATGTTAATCGTTCTTCTTTTTACCTTTTATTCCTCCGCAATGTATAATGGGCTCCAGGTGTTCTGCAGGGGCAAAATTTCTTTTTTGAAAAAAAAAAGATCTCACGGCAACCTTGGAATTAGGGTGCAACGGTCATGCTATGGAGAAATGGAAACGTCGATTTCTCTACTATTATTTTGGGTTCTAATTATAAAAACTAATTGATTAATTTGAGGAGATTAAAAAAATAAGTTAGTTATCTGTAATAAATAGGTGTTTTTTTTAAAATATTCTTGCTAATCAAATGTGTTGGTTAGAAATACTATTAGTAGAAGAATTATTTGGAAAAAAATGTATAAATACAAGAAATAAAGTGGATTAGGGTCTTATAATTATAATCAAATTAAAAGTCAAACGAAGTATTATATTAAGGACCGGAGATAGTATTATATTGTGGAGACATATATTGAAAATACTAGAGGCCCCACAGTGATGAATTCTAAATAATTTTGACCATTTAATTGTCAAATGTCCATCTTATCTACAAAATTTAACTACACGCGTACTTTGCGGGCAAATAAAAACTAGGTCTTGTTGTTTTAAAAAAGAAACTATGTTTAATATGTATATATAATTGTAATATTTTATCTTTGGGGGAGCTGGACAATAAAGGATAATTTATTCTTGATTTCTTTGGTACATTTTTTTGGCCAGCAATTTCTTCCATATATACTATCTCCAATTTTTAATATAAAAGCTTATTTAATTTTTAATTTGATCTTAAATATAAAATCTCAATCTACTTTGTCTTTTATACTTATCCACTTTTTTCAAAGTAGTTCTTGTAATAGTTATACATGTTAAGGTTTCCATCAAATGATAATTCTAGCTAATATACATGATTAGTAAGGATACTTTAGACAAAACAATACTTATTTATTATAAATAACTGACTTAACTAATTTTTTTAATTTCTCCAAATTAGTCAATTAGGTCTTATATTAAGAACCAAAGATATTACATCTTAAAATTGTTAGTAGTTACTGCTTTAGGAGGAGTATTTAATCATTACAATAGAGCCTAGAGATTGCAAACCTTTTTAATAAGGAATCCTAGTAAAAGGGGGCAAAAATTGCAAAGTGATTGCTAAGGATTACGTGACAACGCAAGGTGTTAGTCCTTGATCTTGGTGTACCTATTGGTGGCAATTAAAGGATTGGAAGCTGGAGATTTTCAAGAAAAATATTTTAAAAGAAAAGGTTTGGGAGTCACATGAAAATGCTTCTTTAATAATTATTTGCTAAGGATATGGTCATACTATTTTTTAATTCAAATGAAACACGTCTGATCAAATTTACAACTTTTTTCGTTATAGGAGATTTTTTGTGCCAATAAGCTATAGGACTATTGGTGATGTGATCCTAAATTTTTCTTTTGTGGTCCTACGTTGTGCTTTGCAGCATGCAAAGCGGCCCGTTTCAGTTGCGTTTAAAACGCCGGCGTTTAGTTCTCACACCTGGTGCGTAGGCATCCACGCACGGAATCCAAATCCGGGAAAGTAAGAAGTGAGTTTGGGCAGCAGCCGCCGAAGGGAGGAGAGGAGTGATCTCAGCTTGGCAGGGAAGCGAAGGCACCAGAATGGGGACTGCTCTTGCTAGGACACCCCAATCTCTTCGAAACTCTCATTTCGTCAGATTCTCATTCAGCCTCTTCAGAAACTTGACCTCTGCTTCGTCTTCGGCTTCTTCTGCTTCTCAGAACCCTACATCCTCCAAGAAATCCAAGAAAAGAAAGAAGAACTTTTTCGAGGTCGCTCAGTTCTTGCCTAGCTGGGGAATCGGATACCACATGGCCAAGACTCACTGGACTGACGTCTCTTACGAAATCACCAAAATCAATCTCTACAAGGTCTTTTTCTCCCTTTGAACTTTACCCTTCTCCACCAAATGCACCTTTGCATTGTTTTGTTCAGTGGCTTACATTATATGTCTCTACCGCTTTTGCAGGATGGAAGGCATGGCAAGGCATGGGGCGTAGTTCATAAAAATGGTCAGTCCTAAGTTTCCTACCAGCACTTTATTCAAATAATTGTTGGTCCCCACCCCCTCTTTCGCTATTGTCATCTTAGTTTTGCCTATCATACTGGTAAAACGATTATCTCTGCCAGTACATAAGTGGATCCTGACAATCGTTGAAGTCAGTAATTATATGCTGCACTACCATCCTTCAATGGGACTATAGGTCAAGATAGGGGTGAGCAACAAACCCATTACCCGCTAGCCCGCCCATAACCCATGAATTTTTTGCCCATTAAACGGGTTGGGTTATGGGCGGGGTAGCCCATTAAACGGGTTGGGTTATGGGCAAGGTATTGGGCTGCCCATACCCGCCCATTTAAGTTTTAAGTTTTTTAAAATATTTTTATTTTTCATTTAATTGATGATATTGTTTCTCATTCATATTTTATCAAACCTTCATACTTGTCTAAGTTTTTATTTTATCCTTTAGGTAAAAGTTGGAACTTTCAAAGTTTATGAGACTTTATGATTGGTGACTATTTTTATGATTTTATCAGACTTTAATTGTTTGCGAATCTAAGTGAGGTTGTGTGATTGAATATGGTTAATGTTATTTCATATTTGATTTGCTATTTGGCATGTAAAATTTATTGACAGCTTCATAAAGTTATATATATAAAATAATTATACTGAAAAAAAAATTAAAAAAATAAATGGGTTACCCCATAACCCGGTCAGCCCAAACGGGCTGCCCCGTAGCCCATTTAATATGGGCTAAATGGGCTACTACCGGGTTATGGGTTAGCCCATACCCATTTATGAATAAATGGGCGGGCTATGGGCTAACCTTCGGGTTAGCCCAGCCCGCCCATTGCTCAGCCCTAGGTCAAGATCGCCTTTCTGATGGATGAATTGTCCCATTGTCAGTGATTATGGCTCTGCAACCTCATTTTCTCAGAGATATTGTTAGGGCTGGGGAGTTTTCCATCTCTCGTGTTCAAGAATTTAATCGCATTTGTATAATGTGTCTCGTAACTTTTTGTTCCTTATATAATCTTTCTTGCTACATGGTAGTATTTACAGTTCGTACCATTAGCAATGTCTCTCAATCTCTTTAGTGCAATCTATAAACCACAGAGAAATAACTGAATGGATGATGAGTATATAACTTTTGAACTCCTTTTGGCTAATATTACATTCGTTACTAATGCTGTTTCATTCTCCCCTGGGAAGCTTTATATTCATCCAGACTTAATCGGTTGAATTGATGCTTAGTTGAGTTTATTTCTGTTGCTTATGGGTTTGACTTTGAGTAAGGTGCTAGTTCAAGTTATTTTCTTCTTTAATTTTTTTGATAAAAAGTCAAAGTTATTTTTCTACCATAAAGTATATTACGTGAATGCTGAAGGAAAAGATGGCCAGAGTTATGTCTGGTTATTCTACCTTAAAAAGAATATTTTGTATAATTTTTTTTTGGGGGGGGGGGAAGCGATGCACTTGGCTATTCAATGATCGCATTGCATTGAAGCAGGCGTGTTTTCATACAAGCGTGTTCACTTTAGTATTCAATTTCTGAAATCTTCGGCAGAATAACGAAGTGGTTAGTGTAAAGACATTTTGATTGTGATGTGCTTCTTGCTAGATAATGTCATCTTGTTTGAGAAAACTCCCGAGGTGTATTTTTGTGACTCTTTTGAAAAAATAAAATCGTTAAACTAGATCAAGAGCATCTTATCACAGGTCTCGCTCTGAAGACATAACTTTGTGATGGAAACATTCCTATGTGCGAACTTAGTTGATTGTCCGTGTTATTCAGCTTTTCTTATTCGTTACAACATATTGCAGGCTTGCCTGCGGCAGACTCGCCAAAGAAGATTAGTGGAGTTCACAAACGATGCTGGAGATACATTAAAAATGTAGTAAAATCATCGGAAAGCTGTCCAAACTCAACCGGTTCAGCAGACAATGGCCAGAAAGTTGAAACCCTAGCAAGCTGATATATTCCTTTTGCTTTACAGACTACAGCTGGGGGCATTCCTTGAATCTGCGACAATGCTTGATATTATGCATAACATGTTTAGGCATTTTATGACCTCTTGGTATCACAAAAATTTTCATTGGCTTAGTGGTGTATTGTGACGAACACAATGCAGTCAGTGCGTATGAATCTACCGAGATATGAAATTGAAGTTGTTCCTATCAATTCCATTTCGGTTCTGGGAGGTTGATATGTTTCCCAAATATTTCTCGGGGATATCAAAACGAAAAGGAATGCAGAATATTGGGCTTCAAAATTAGGCCCATGCATTTTTTTATCCTCGTACAGCTCAAAACTATATGAACTTTTTTAAAATAAATGACGTCTTATCGCCCTCGAGAATTTTGCGGCCGAAAAGAGAGTTTTGGACACTTGGCCCACTAATCCTTGGCCTGGGAGTATTTCAATTTGTTTGAAAAATAATGTGAAATTAGACCAGCAATTCAATGTCTTTGATGAAAAGCAATTCGAAAAATATTAAAAAAGACGATGGTCTCAAGGCCCAGTTGATTAAGAACCCTTGCGGCCCATTACATAAACGGCCAACCCAACAACGGGTCGTTTAAAATCAGGGTCAAAATGACCAGTCACTTTGGCATAATCTCTACGGACCCCACAACCCCTGCCCCGCAGAATGACACAGGTCATCATTTGAAGTGTCCTTTAGCTGAGGCCGAAGTGGTCTGCTAAGCGATGCGTAGCTACGTAAAATGTGTTTATTAGTGATTTTTAAATGCTAATCCAAGCATCGAATCACTGGGTTTTTGTGACACTTAGTTCATTTTAACATCGGATCTCGTCCGTTTACTGGTTAAGTGGTTATGTTACCATCTGCACTGTAATTTACTCCTTAACCCTTTGTGAATCTCTAGGGTTTTGGCGCACTTCATTTTGACCTCTGCTATCAAATTTGGGGACCCTGGACACTAGTTCTGTTAGATCCAACTCGTTCTCGAATTTCAGGCCTTTGTTTCTTATTTCGGCGTGTTCGCGTGCAAGTACTCGAAATTTCCTTTGGTCTTGCTCTACCCTTCATTCTTATCCACTGAATTTGTCTGATTTCTTGTTAATTTTTAGGGTGCGATGGCTGCCAACAACAACATGCCTTCGACTTTGGATAAAGAACAGGCAGGTCCCCCCCCCCCCCCTTAAAACATTTTGTTGGTTTTTCCGATAGAGGAAAGAATTCCAGTGCTCCTTCCTATTCTGGTTAGCATTTTTTGTTGCCCTCATTCATAATTTGAAGTCATGTCGACAATGTGATCATTAATTATTATTTTCCTCTCTCAAGGGAATTAATAGATGTTTACGGAATCTTCTTTGTGTCTGTGGGTACAGTCTGTTGGTTTATTTGGCGCCATAGCATTTCAGATTAAAGTTTTGTTTAGCCTGGTTAATTTGTTCGATATGTTTTGCATGTACTTGAATATGTTGTATATGATATTGATGCAGATATTTGGAATGGCCGAAAAGGAGATGGAATATAGAGTTGAATTATTTAATAAGTAGGTTTCCTGCTCTATGAAACTCGGTTTTCCGCAAATTTCTGTCGCATTTTTTTCTTTAGATTAAATAAATTATCCTTCAAGGGTTTGTGGAAACCAGATTACTCATTTGTAACGGTTCTCAATTACACGAGGCGGACGTGGGCTTTTTTTCCTATGGTTAATCATTTGTTTGCTTCAGTTGCATAATTTTTCCTATGGTTAATCATGTGTTGTTTTTCCTGAGCAGGTTGACCGGTACTTGTTTCAGCAAGTGTGTTGAAAACAAGTAAGATAACTCGTAATTGAAACATCATGATCATAATGTGTCCTTAAAAGGAATTGTCATCTGCATTCTGCAGCAGCATTCTAAGGATAATGGTCTAAACTCTAATGATCTATAATGGTTTATCACTTTATCTTAATAGGTACAAGGAGTCTGAGCTAAACATGGGTGAGAATAGTTGCATTGACCGCTGTGTTTCAAAATACTGGCATGTAAGATGCTCCCTGTCTCCTTTCGGATTTTAGGTTGCTTTACCCATTAGTTATTCATTTTCCCCAGTCTTCTAATGCTGGTGATGTTGTTTATATCCAAGGATAGTTCCTCGTGTTTGAGAATGCAATCCTAGTTGTGCTGTAATTGAAATTTCTCATTGTCCAAATTCCACTGGCATTGCATTTTGTTTAATACATTTATATATAAATCTGTTGCTGGTCAGGTGACTAATCTGGTTGGTCAGCTGCTTGGTTCTGGACCTTCTGGTAGGCCTCCGATGTGATCAAAGCCGGCTCTGTTATATTCTGCGATTTCTTACGCCTGAGCTGGATCAATCGACTGCCGAATATAGAAATACTGCGGATGGTCTTTATTCTTGTATCTGTCTTATTTTGAAAAGGATCCCTCTTCTGTGATGAATTTGAGATGGTTTAGCTTTGTAAACAATTCACGAGTTTGTATTTAGTTCATTTGATGGATTTTTGGCTTGATATCAGTTAGTCATACATCTTTCTTCCAAGCCTTTGGGTGATCACGAAATCATAGAAATCACGTCAAGTCAGCGGAGGCAAGCAATAATGGACCATTGATTTGCCTTGGTTGCAATTACTGTTTCAAACGTCTGTATCAACTGGCTTATCACTGAACTTGGAATAGAGTTGAAACTGAGGCAAAATAACTTACCTATCAATAATTTGACTGGATCCAGAAAAGGGGTTAGCTTCTGAAGAACATGAGCAATTTGAGATTCAAAGCATTTAAAGAGGGGGAAAAGCACCAATGAAATGATAATTGGCGGAGTCATGAGGGTGTTGCCAATTGTAGAAGCTACCGGAAAGATGCATACATACAATTAATACTTGTAAATTTTCCTTGATAAATAAGGGGAACATGAAGAAAGGAAAACGACTATACACTTTCAATTTTTATGCTTTCTGGTTTCCAGCATTGTGCCATCTTTAAGGCTTTCCTGTGCATCATTGTCCATTCCAAGGCTGAAGAGGGCAGCCGCTTGAAGATAAAAGGCAGTGTGCCACGTGGGTGATACTGACTGGGCTTGCATGGCGTCTCCAAGAGCTTCTTGAGCCATGTCATTCATCAAGTAACATAAGCAGCGCCTGGCATACACAGTTGGCGACACCATAGTCCCTACGTCAATGAACTACACACAAAACATGCACCAACATTTTCTGTTTTAGAACAAGGGGAAATAAAATGTGATCATATCTTAATTCATTAAATCTGATAACTAAACCTACTTTTATAAGACGCATTTTAGTAAATGATGGAAATCAGTTTTCCATGTGATTCAGTATTTCACCAAATTTCATAAACGATAATCTTGTCGAGTTTTTCCTTTTCTTTACTTTTAGTCCATTGTTAACAAAAATTAAAATCCAAAAGTTTCCATCATCTGTGAACATTGACATTTTGACTTCCTTGCATTTCTGGCTATCTTACTTGTGTATAGTAGTCAATGGCCGTAGAGAAGTCTTTGGCACGAAAAGCAGAATCTCCTTGCTTCTTAGAATTCAAAGTTTCTTGTATTTGATTCGTCCACATTTGGAATGAAAGCTGTGATACAGAAAAAAGGATAGAAAACCACTGATGTCACGGAGAAATCGAATGTCAATGGAAATCAAGCTTACAGCAACAAATTTGGGGAAGCACACAGACTTGGATGACAAATGGCAAGTCCTCATGACGAAGAAAGTTGAATCGCATTAAAGTTGTCATGAATAAGATAGTGCTCTTAAACCACATGTCATGGCTATAACCAAAGGAAGGTGATGTTGAACAATTTGTTCATCATATGAAGAAAAAATATCTGGGAATTCATCAAATATTGAAGCTGAGAAGCAATAAAATTGGGTTAAATCACGTGTTTAAGAGTTGGGATGGACAAAATGCCCAAGCCAATACCTATAGGAATTCTGAAGGGTATTTTAACTAAGGGTTCGGATTCAGTTAGTGTTATAACAGCCTCGCCTCAAGAACACCCATAATGTGCGCATGTGTGCACTAATCATCAATATAACATATTAAAATATATCAAAAAGAATAATATATTCAGAAATGCAAAATAAATACCCTACAGATAGCATTATATGGGTTTTAAATAATACTAATGGTGGTTTGAGTCATGTTCCTCTTTTTGTGCATGATTTTTCATATGAACATTTTATGTAAATGAGTCCCAACTCGAGAAACTTGAGGTAAATGGATTAGGTTTAAGGATAAAAGAATTCATTGGGGATGGGGAGTATTTTACCCATTAAATATGGTCCAAAGATGGAGACTATAGTATTCTACCCATGATCATCCCCATAAAAGAAGCACATAAAAAGTACAGTACGTAAAAATGAGTCACAAGTAGTACATTTGGCACCAAGAACACTTTTTGTTAGTGTAGCCAAAGAAGCAATCATTAACAAGGGAAAAGAAAAGAAAAGCCACTCACAGCATTCTCGTGATAGAATTATACCAAAGGAACAGAAATCATGGAAACCACTGACTACCTCATTTGCAACATCTTCATCATCCTTGTACCCAACCTTTTCCAAAATTTCATGTATTGCAGTGAGGTCTCTTCTATAACAAGCTTCGCCAAAAGGTGTCAATGAAACCGTTTCCCTTGTTGATGCAATCCCATCTGGTATACCCATCAAAACTTTTGATGGTACCTGGTAAATAGCACATGATGTAAACCATATGCATTTCCCATACGTCCACTGGCATCACTATCGTGCGCAGGTCTATATAGTAAACCTAAACATTGAATCACTTGCAATAGAACTTGAGACTGCAAAACAAGGGAAGAAGGAAACGCTTACAGAAGTTTCTTTCTGAAGAGGAGCTAGAGCAGTTACAAGTGACTTGGCATTAGGCCTCTCGCGAGGTTCATACTGTAAACAACGTGAAGCTAATCTCACTAGTTCAGTTCCATCATCACTTGAAAAATGGCCTTCCAAACATGAATCAATGAGCGGCAAAAAGTTTTTCCCTCGTATAAGATCAAGTGCCTGCATGTAAATGGATTATGTCCCCTAGTTTGGATATAAGCATTTTAACAGTAAGCTCCAATCATATACCAAATCCGACAACATATGTTGAATGAGCCACATCCATGTAATTGCAAATCCAGTAAAATTCAATCGCAGGTATGTCAAAACTAAGCAAAGAACCACATTGTATCAAAAAGAAAAGAAAATAGAAGAAGCAAGCATACATGACTTGGTGGAATATGTTTGCCACTGAGAAGATCAAGCAAAAGGGTGCCAAAACTGTATATAACACTTTCTGGGGTAATCCTTCCTGCCAAATTCAAACATATGTTTAGCTCAGTTAAATAATTATAGTCAGAATGCCTGCAAAAATTTCAATGGGCACTCCCATTATCCCCAACTAGGAATTACAAGCCCAAATGCTTAGACACCTCAAGATGACAGAGTACAAGATCAGCTATAAGCTTTTCTTTGTCAGTTATTACCTGTCCTCAAGTACTCTGGAGGGGTGAAGGCTAAGTTTGTACTATAACTCTTGCCATCTCTGCTGTTCTTCATGAGTCCAAAACAGGAGAGTCTGGGGTTGCCGTCCTGTCCACCATTGATCCCAGGTAAGAAATAGTTGACAAAACACAATGATTTAAACGATCAAGATTTTTTTAAAAAAAAAAAAAGAAAGAAAGAAAAAGAAACTTAATTACCTGATCAAACAGAATTCTATAAGCATTAAGATCGTGGTACAATGCCCTTCCTCTGCTACTGCAGTATTCCAAAGCTTGTGCTAAGTAAAAGGCCACTCTCAATCTCATTGCCCATTTCATGGGCTGGGTCTCCCCTGTCAGAGTAGTTCATTCAAATTACAAATTATGGATTTTCATCAGCGAGAATACCTAAGAAACGAAGCCAACTAGAAAGGAATAAAGGGAAGACGAAGATTACTTAAATTGGTTTCTCTCTTTGCTTCTTAAAGAAAATGCTTTATGTTAGCCAATCATTATCTCAATGCTTAACTATCTTACTAATAACTTGCATTACCTAGTTAATTATTGTTAGATTGGACTTCTCCCTACAACTGGCTTCTGATGAGCAATAATAGCAACCAATAAAACTAAATCAGCAAGCCACCTTGCATTCTAAACAACTACAAGAGAAGAGCAACTTAAGTGATGAATATGAAATAAATAATTAAAAATTACAATGAAAAAGGTGTTTGGAGAGAGTTTCATTGGGCATAAACTCAGCAACAAGCAGTCTCTCTTCCCCTTCGCAGCAACACCCAATCAAGTTGGCTAATCGCTCATTCCGCAGCTGCCCCACTGCTCGTGCTTCCTCCTGCAAGATAGACCAGCCACAGCAAACATAAATTTCCACTCGCAAAGATGGGTAGCACCATTCATATACATGCATGGTCCACCATAAGAGAAGTTCTAAACCATAAAAACATGGGTGGAAGCAGAAGGCACGAACCAGGAATTGTCGAGAATCAGGCCAAGCCGACCGGTTGAAGCGCTTCACAGCAACCCACCCGTCATCTTCAAGCTTTCCTTTATAGACAACATTGGGAGCTTTTTCGCCGTGCTCTGACACAATGTTATCGGGTGAAAATCCTAAAGTGGCACTTCTCAGCTGATCCAAGCTATATTCTATGATTCCAGGCTTCTCATTCTTGTTCCCATCATCTGCACCCCAGTTCGAAATTTCAGTGAAAGGAAAAGAGGTAAAACCAGTTAGCATTTTTGGTTTTTCCCCCAGAGAATGAACAGTGAGAAAACCTCACCATTGTCAGACAAATCATGAAGATTGGATTTGATATTAGAGGACCACCAGCATAGTGAGAATTTCGAGCAGCGACCTCCCATTGGTGAATATGCAATTCCTCAAAAACTTCGTGGAGGAGACTAGAGTGTGGAGACGAATAGGGATAAGGCGGAAATGATGAAGAGAAGGGAAGTGAACAACTAGGAACCTCGGGTATACTTGGGGGAAGAGAAAGTAGACGAGAAAGAATCCTCCTTTGAGATCCAAGGGTTTGTGCCTAAACTTAAGAATCACTCCCAGCACACCACCTCTTCATCATTCCCTTTTCTTCCAGCTTTCCTTCTCTCCTGTAGCCTGCACTGAGTTCTCTACTACTCTCTACTATATCTATTATTTTGAGAAAATATATATTCATTAATTATTTGATATTGAACTGTGTGTGTTTTTAATTCCTTCTTTTATTTTCGGCCTGATAAGCTTCCCCAAGACATCCCATCCCATTCCCACGCTTGCCTCTGAGCCCACCACTGACAACATATGCCACGAGGTGGAAGCGGTGTTGACAATCTGGCTCTCCCTGGCTTTTATTGCTATTTCTCCTCCCTAATTGTCTATTCTGTGGATCAATTGGCCCGCGAACATGGCATGTGGAGAGTTCAAATTGTCGAAATATCTTTACTTTTTTAATTTTTAAAACTACATATAAAAATTAGTGTGAATATATTAAAAAAAAAAATACTCCGCCTCAATTCTGTGAGATGTTTTATAGCACTTTCTGGTGTTTCTATTTGTGAGATGTTTTACCAAATTTATTCTGTAAAATACTTTTTTAAAAGGTCCTACATTTGAGTGCTAAAAAAAAAAAAAGGTCCCACATTTGGGTAATTAATTATCTTATTACCTAAAATACTTCAAAATCACTTACATGAACTAATTTCTTGTCTTCCAAAAAAAACAAAACAAGGTGTGTACTAAATCGATCAACTAGAAATTACAGAACTAGATTGTAATAACTGAGAACACTTGACACTTTAATTTATGAGATCAAGCTAAACTAAAAATTAGATTGTAATAATTGAGAACACTTGACACTTTAATTTATGAGACCAAGCTAAACTAAAAATCAGCTGACTGACCGTAAGCCTGTAACATTTCTATCATCTCTTTGAGCGGTTTATAATCATACTACTCCCGATCTTTAATATAAGAGTTAATTGATTGATTTGAGTAGATTAAAAAAACTAACTAAGTTAGTTATTTGTAATAAATAGGTGTTGTCTTTCCTAAAATATCCTTTCTAATCAAGTATATTCGCTAGAATTATTATTATTACAAGAACTACTTTAGAAAAAAATAGATAAATATGAGAGACGAAGTGAACTGAAGTCTTATAATTGGGACCAAGGTAAAAACCAAACAAACTACTCGTCTGGTTCTAAATATAAGACTCTAATTTATACTATAAAAATAGTTTTATATTTAGGATCAGAGAAAATATTATATTGAGTAGCAGAGGGAGTATATCAGGTCTAAAATTGATGGGGAAGGACACCCACCAGCAACACCTGTTCATTTATTGATGGAAGAAAGAATAATGATAAGGTGGAAGGTGCTAATGGGGTGGTTAATTTTACAGGTATGGGATGAAGTGAATGAATTGGAATCAGGGGTGAGCTTAAAAGCATGATGAACACCAACTTGAGAAGATCCAAAGATGAAAATGAGATATCGGGTGGACCAATTATGAGGGGGGGGGGGGGGAACAAATAATGCACATCTTTTTTAGGGATCTATGTGGTGTCACGGCCAAGCCTTTCTTCATCACAGCCTTTTTTTAAAAGCCTCACTCACCTGGTGGTGGTCCTATTTCCCCCAATCATTCACACACGTCTTCTTATTCTGCGATTTAAGTTACAATACAAACCCCATCCATCCCACGTCCCTGACCCTTATTTCTCTTATTTATCACTATATCCAACCAAAAATATAAAAAGACAACAGTCTGTAGATTTGTTACTAATTAAAATTGGCCCAAGATTTGAGCAGACACTCCGGATACTGGCGGGGATCTGCCACCCAAATCTCCAACACGACTCAATCACCCATCTCAATATGTACCCTTTTCTCGCATCATTTGATTCTTCAACTTTACACATTCCCAGTTTAGTCTCTGCAAATATACTTGTTTAGTGTCGTCTGAAAGACGGAAAAAGGCCTTGTTCAGCGACTGCAAAGGTCAGAGAGATATGATATATCGACAAACTCGTATTAATAATTAGTAAAGTTTCATAAAAGGGCTAGAAGAGGAGCGGCTGATGAGGGAGAGTGGGGGAAAAGGAAACAACATTGTGAGAAGCGGAGGCAGGGGAGCAGAGGAGCTTTGAGTGTTGAAGATGAGAGTACGGAGTGGGGAAAATTTATGGTATCAGTGAAAAAGGGACCTTTTTTCCTTGGGAAAGCAACCCATGGAAAGTCCCTCGTGTTACAACTACTTTTCCCATTTCATCCTTCTCAACTCATATCCCTTCGTACTCGCAGAGAATGTTAACGAAAAATAACTTCTTAAAAAATAACAATTCAGGAATCAGGACCAAAAAAATTAACGTCACATCAAAAATTTTCATTTTTAAAATTTTTTTAAAAAAACTAATTTTTTTTCAAGATGGGAGTATTAAAAACTGTAGCGTGATACATTTTTGGTTTGAGATTACTTGCGTACTAATCGAAATCTTAACTGTCATTCTGGAAAAGGCTTATTAGAGTAGAGCAGCCGCACCGTTGGTAATTAATAATTAATAATTAGCCTCGTGGTAACATCAATTGGCTCAAGTGGGCATCACGTGCCTTCATCCTCCGCTCACCTGCAATTAATGAAGTTAACAAAGAAAAGCCCAACACCCTACCAATCCTGCATAGAGGACGTGTTACGTTAAAAGAGGAAGAAAGAAACGAGACATTGGGGTTGTTTCATCACAAGGTGGGAATACACTTGTACTGCTGTGAAGATAATAGAAAAGAATTCACTCGTAGTAGTCAGTAAGCTTTGTGCGCTTTGTGCGGCTTTTTATCCCAGTGCGAGCTCATTGGATCCAGGTAAAGAGTGTGCTGGATTTGCCTTTTATTTTCCCTTTTTGCTATTTTTCTCCTCAATAAGTGTTTAGTCTGATTAGTATTATATTATGCATAGGCATAGGGGTTGCATGGATTACACAAGAACGCTGGTTTTCACTTTCTTCTAGATTCGTTGACCCTGAGTCTGTATATTTGTAAATATTAAAAGACAAAAATGCCGTAAATTTAAATTGGAAACACATCGCTTGAACTTAATAAATGCCAATCCTCTTAGCGCAGCTTTGTTCACCCTGAACTATAATGTGAGTTTATATGATAGAGAGCATTAAACTCAATGCAGCATGGTGTATTCTTTTCTCCTTCTTGGCATGTAAATAGGGTGTTTCTATTAAAATAGTGGTGAAGATGGCCGTAAATATATGCTCCCTCTCTTCTATTTCATCAAAGAAAACAGTGGTAAAAAGTTGTGATCTAAGACCTGCTTTCACTTCTCGATATGGCCCACTGGGTCCATTCTAGGATAAATTGTTGTTTTTTTTCCCGGTCTGACAGTAAAAATGTGTTGTCAGTTGTCTGAGGCATGGCTCGCCTCCAAACTTGAATAAAGGATACCTAAAATATTCAAACTCCATGAATTCTCCTGAAATGCAATCGTTTACCTTAGACCTGGATAAGATTTTTCAAGGCATGGGTTTTGTTCGTTGAGACTGACATATTCGCTTCTCCTGAACTCCTCGTCTTCGTCTCTCGCGCTCTCTCCCACCGCCCCACAGCCACACTTACCGAGAGGGAGGGAGGGAGGGACGGAGTCAATTCGACTCATTAAAACGAAGAAAAAAGATCTCATTATTTTGAACTATATAACTATCAATGGTTATTTATAATATTTGATACTTTACCCTGATTTTATACAAATAGGACCATTTTAATATTTTTCGGCTAGACATATGCCTAAAAGTACAACACTATTCTGGGTAGGGAGACCTTAACGAGGGGGAACCTGACCGAAGGGCACAGATGATATGAACTTCGCACATCATGAGCCTTGCGCGGACGTATCAATGGTAACGAGCGCGAAAACATCAGGAAATGATTTTTTTTTTTTTTAAATTTATTGGTCCAATACATAAACAAATCAGAAACTGACCAGAAGTCAATACACAATAAAACCATACTATTCACACTTTAGTTAATTGATAATCACTGTTTCTCATGTTGAATACTAACGTTTCTTCTGCTGTAAAAACAACCAAAAAAAAAAAAGGAAGAGGGAGAGAAGGAAGGAAAAGTAAGAAGTACATCGATCTCGCTGCCCCCAACTCATAATTCTACCTTGTAATGGACTTCTGAGAAACTTAACTCTACGCATCATACATGAGTAAAATATACGTGATCCATGCGGGGTGGGCATGCCTAATTACAGATACTGCATAAAATTGCAAGGAGACCGGAGACGCATCTTCACTTCTATACGCTCATACTAATTTAGACCCTGCCAACCGGTGAAAGCGGTGGATACGAGATATAACTTGCAGGAATATCCTCCAATTTCCGCAAAACCTTTATCCCATCATTTGCATTGATAGGGTTTCTCTCGGAGTTTTTCCTTCGACATAATTTCTTGATCCAGAAAGCTCATATGGCATCTTACTGTCTACTAACGCGATGCAGATGGAGAATGCTTGCAAGAGCGAGAGAGACGAGTCAAAAGAAACTGAATATATTCCATGATTTAAGGGAGTCAAACTGAAAGCAGGCACGTGGTCTTGTCCATTCACCTGCTGGGTAGCAATGGAAGTTAAAAGACCATTAAGAAAATTATTACAGGACAATGTGAGAGAATCACATTAACTTAAGCTCAAGAATTACCTGGAGGAATAGCTCAAACTGTTCTGCAAAATAAGCTTTGGAGGGTTTTGAACTTTTACAAGCTTCATTTTCGTTTTCAAGGATTTTCAGTTTGCAGCCCAAGTCCCACCCACCGCAATCACATGATCCACCTGATTTCCAGCGTTCAATCAGGGACGAAGGTCCACCTCTACTCGGAAGACTATGAACCCCACTTGGAAGCACAACCGTTGCATGGACAAGTTGACTATCATGTGGCAACTTCCCTGATGTAAATTGTTGATGAAACTGACAGTTTTTGGTATTTTGAGAACAATGGCAGCAAGCTCATGGTTTGGCTGATAATCAGAGGCCTCACCATTCTGCTTCAGTTCAACAGAAAACAATACGAACTGTTTCACAGTGGAGAAGTCCACACAATTCCGACCAGTTAAATCACACAAGTGAGAATTGGAAACCTTCATTTGGGCAACAACTTGGTGAATATAATTTGGGCCTTTGCTTTTGCCCGCTTGATTCATCCAATTACCATTCTTCTTCTTAACTTCCTTGAAGGAAAAAAAAGTATAGATACAGCAGCAGTCATCTTTCCCTGAGGCACTTAAAGTCTTAACTTTAGCTACAAGAACATTGTTGTCATTGTCAACTGCAAATGTAAACAAGGGTTGACCGTTTTTCACTGCAATTCTTAGAAGAGCTCGAGATGTCGAAGATACATGCTTCTTTTCATTATAAGAATCACAGGTATTAATAGAGCTACAACTGACCCTACGGTCCCTGTCCAAATCTTTCCCTAACTGCAGATGGGGATAGGCAACATTAGCGTTATTTATCAACCCCGGATCTTTCTGAGATAACTCCAGGGAGTGACGGCAGTTGGCTTCCTTTGGCTTCAATATTGGATCCAGTAACCTCCTCAATGGGCTTGTCCTGCTTCTGCCAGCATTAATGGAATTATTTCTGCCTGAAACGCATGAGCTAGCAGAAACTCTCGCAGTTTCAGAACTAGATCTAACAGCAGCCATAGAGCTCTTATGTGGTACGTGTAAACTCTCATTGCAGTTGGAACCTTTGTTTCTATAACCCATGCTGATGCCAAATCGATCAAATGGGGAATAGCTTCTTGACTTTTCAGACTTAACTTTCCGGCCTAGTCCCTGAGAAGGTCCATCTGCAGATGAAATTGTAGCTCCTGCTTGTTTCCTTTCTTCACCTTGGCTTTTCCCAATTACACCTTGCTCGACAGTTTTTAAATTTGGCTCTTGCAAAGTCTCCATTCTTTTCTCCAATTTACTGTCTCGAGCGCCCTTTTCAATCTTTGCACACAGTGCTCCCTCACATTTTTCGTCACTTGGCAAGATTTCACTCCCCGTACTAATGTTTGGACGCAAATCCTTTTGGCCGCATGCTTTCAGGCTGCCAACATGAAGGTTTGGGGAAAGATAGTCATCTGCTCCGACTAATTTGCTCTGAGCATTAATGTTACCAAGGCTACCTCTAAGATTATGACGACTTCCAACATTTTCTCCTGAGGTCTTGTCACCGAGGGAGTGGTCTTGCAGGGTAGATGACTTGAAGTAAGACTGAAGTGATGGGCGACTTAATCTTTGACGAGAAGCAGACCGACTACGACCAGTGCTGGAATGACCAGAGAATCCTTCTGCTGGGACAGAAGAGGATGTATTGCTGTTACTGGTGGATGTTGAAGCCCTATTACCTTTCTGGGGTTGTTTATGCCTATGTTGCCATTGTTCTAGACGGGACCAATCAAGGACCCCAACATTTAAGACTTTCTCATGAATATTTTCCCTCTCTCCAGATAAACCTGGCAAATTAGACATGTGCTTGACAAGCTCATCGTCTTCACCTGCTCCACTGAAATATACTTGCTTTTGCTGATTCCTGGAATATTTAAAGAGCAGTTTTCCACAGTTTGGAGATCAGCATATGGCAAAGCATTTTTTCTGGTTTGGACTTGTCATACAGCTTTCTGCTCATGCTGATTGTTGATTTCCTCGAGTTTCTCTTGAGATCTAACGGCTATTCCATGGGCTGCATAGATATTCAAGGCTACAGCTCTGAAAAGGTCTACCACCTTATTTTTGAAAGAGGCTGCAATCAGGAAAACTCCTGCTTGCAGGCAGGACTGAATTACATTTAGAAAAACAAACTAAATGAATAATTGCTTGTGTAGAAAGAACAATAACAGTTCGGAAAACCTTTCAAAACTAAATGAATTAGTGCGTCCTATAACTTCTGCTAATCAGCGTGTAAGCCAAATGCAAAGCTAACAATCCGTACATAAATTGCAGGAAGATAGGCTTAGCGGTATCAAACAACAAAACAAAAGACATTTTTCAGCCAACAGCGCCAGCCCCCAATCCCTGGCATAATTGAATGATAACTGTTAAGGTTGTAGCTAAAATGTTGTTATATACGGCACTACATTATCATTTGACTTTCATCGACTCCGAATTGGATAGCATGTCAATGAGACGGCTTACACAGCTCAAGAGTATAAAAAGCAGGGGTGCTGTACAGCAGATTGCAGAAGAAATGAAATATGACGCGATGAGTGAATGAGATCTCTAGAGCAATGAAGATGACCGACTTAGAATTTTAAATCATATGCGCGGAAACAATGGGTGATGTCAAGAATGTTAGATAAGCAAGTTGGCAGGGACACAAAACTGGAAGTGGTCCATGCAAAACTGCTTTGAATGTGTAAAAGATAAGGTGTAAGGAACCGTCTTGATCCGAATCAAAATCTTTTCCCCCAACTAAGGAAAGGGACAAAAATACCCAGCTACTCAAAAGCAATAGCTCCCCCGTCAGTCGTCATTCAAATTACTGAACAAGAGGGCCTTATTTCGTTTCGACCCTCACAAGAAACGATAAAATGAATTTACTGAGAGGAGGAATTTTTAAGAACATTCTCCTTGTTTACCGACTACCAAATACTAACAGGAGCAGGGGTGGAAAGGATACAATTCTAAAGAAAAGAGAATCTTAGTCCCTCCATCCAGCCCGGCTGCCAAATCCGGGTCAAACATAAAAGCGCTGAGAAGGGAAATTTTGTAGAACCTGGGACCAAAAGCTAAGATTCTAAACATATTCTTGAAAAAAAAGAAATGTAGAAAGAAAACAGGAAATGCGTACCAGATAGCAGGAAGCAAAATTGCATAAGCGGGAGAAGAGCAACAACTGAAGAAGGTCTGGCTTGGATACGAAGCAAAACGAGTGTCGGTGCCCCACCAGCAATAGAAAAAGGAAGACGGAAGGGGAGGAGGATAAATAATTAATGGCCTCGAAAACCAATTGCCTGAATTTTGGACTGCAAGGCCTGACAGAAATATATGGGGGGAAAAGAGGACGCGAGCTGCAGGTGCGCACAAACTACAAAGAGAGATAGATGCAGAAGCCGCGTGTGTTTCTGGGGTGAGGTGGGAAGTAAGGTAGAGCTAATTTGCTCGGTTGCTCCAAAAACTAGCAGTTCAGAGGGGAGAGAGAGGAGAGATGATGGGAGCCTATCATTTTCATCGGACGGCCCCAGAGAAAGAGGGGGGAAAATAACAAAGTAGGAAAAGGGATGGTGACATCTAATTGGAGGCCCACATGAATCGGTATTTTATTGGCTTTTTGTTTTGTGATTACCCTACTAGTCTCGTAAGAGACGTTTGATGAAGAGGGTGGACCCCCTCGAGTTGATGACCCGATCGGTCTTCTTGTCGTTTTCTGCTCTGCTGTCTGCTAACGCTCCCCGTCCCCATTAATTGGCAGCTCCATCTGGATCGATCATACTTGCAGTCT